>NW_022742314.1:403-2013 GCF_011630105.1 Anneissia japonica | reverse complement strand
TTGAAGACTAGTCAAACCACTGAATACACCTTGGTTTAGTTCAGTTATTTGGTTATAACTCAAGTCCCTTCAAAAAAAGAAAAAAATAAATAATAATATTATTAAGCAAATGTAAACTATTAATAATGTCGCCAGTTGTAAACATGTTGCCTTTAATTGGCAATGTGTTTTAATCCTGTTTCACCTAATTTTTTTTTGTAATAAAATCCACTCATTATGCCTGAGAACCACATTTATTCTATGTAGAGCATTGTACCATGTATATAGTCAGTATAGTGAAAAGTGAAATTATGTTGGTAACAATATTATTACAACTAGGTACTCCCAGTGAGCATAGAAGGTTGCAATTTGTGCTGGTTTGCCGTTGTATGTTATCCATTGATCAGAGGTAATAACGATCAGCGCCTTTGATCATTGATTTGGTTTGGAACTGGCGCTTTTACAAAAAATAAATAAATAAAAAATATTAATATTAGTATCAAGTCCATTATTGCTATCGTTACCGTTGTTGCTGTCGTTAGTGTTATTATTATTGCTATCGTTATTACAATCACCTTTAAGAATATCGTTATTATTATTGTTGGAATTGATTTAATAAAAAACACCATGATTTTTAATCATCATTAAACATTATTAAATATTGTTTGTAACTAATAATTGAGCTGTAATCAGTATGTAACCGAAAATATGATGCTCCTTTTACATGCATATAATTTTATTGCGATCAATATTTTACGTGAAATAGGTATTGTGTGAACAGGATAAATGGCGTGAAATTAATTATTGAAGTTAAACATTCTTTGTATGGAATCAATCGTCATACACCGATAATAGATATGATTTTCACGACCTTTTTTATTTAATACTCGTCATGTGGTCGATCACGATATTCATTTCGAATGATATTCGATAACTCATGAGGTGTATATTGATGTTTGAGGTCACGGACACCGTTTACGATGGACGTGCGATGTAACTGGTGGTCAAAAGTACAAAACATCTTACCAACCAGCAATACAGTAAGTCCTACTCGCGAACTTTTAAACCCCACAACGGTACACCCATTAATTCACCTCGAGTTATTTCCTAGCAGATTGATTTGATATTTCCTAATAAATGTTCATCTGACTCTCCTTTTTCTATCCCGTATTCATGTGCCTCACCTCTTGCATGACTTTTTAAATATCACCCCATCTGACGTTATCTCTGCATCTTAAAAATCTTAGTAACTCTAAATCTCCAGGTCCTGACAATCTTCATAACTTTGTTATTAAGCTGTTTGTTTATTTGTGTGCTCCTTTCCAGGCTAAATTTTTTACTCTTTCCGTTAATACTGTTGTGCAGTCTAATTTTTCCAACTTTCAGTTTGGTTTTTGTTTTCAACGATCTACATCTGATTCTCTTAATTATATTTTTCATCTGCTATTTAAATACAGTGACGCCAAACTTTGTACTTGATTACCTGAGCAGCTTAGCTCAGTTGGCTAATCTGGTGGTAGCCACTGTGTGTGCGCTGAACCGTGGAGATCTCTAGATCCCCGGTTCAATTCCCATCGCTGCCTCTCCTTGTGTTTCAGCTTGAGGGCTGAAATACAAGTTACAATAGCGCA
>NW_022742314.1:0-328 GCF_011630105.1 Anneissia japonica | reverse complement strand
CTTCGGAAAAGAGTAGGGGATTGTCTCCCGGTGTACTGTTCAATCACCACCAGAAGGACCCCAATGGAAATTAGGCAATATGAGGTACTGTATATGCAAACAATATTACAAGATAATGTAATAAAACCAAAAGTTGCACTGATTATATCACATTTAAGATAGCATAATACACATTCCAAGCATCGAAACGCACGCCTCCATACAGGGACCCAGGGATAGAACGCCAATCATGCCATCATCAGGAACAATTCACACAAGCAGCGCCGAAACACCAAATCCCCACACGATCGTGCCCACCCCAGCACCTGGAGTACTGTATGCATTACAC
>NW_022742313.1:0-790 GCF_011630105.1 Anneissia japonica | reverse complement strand
ATGGTATTTCGGGTAATCTGTTGAAGTGGTTTTCGGTTTATTTGGCTGATAGGCATCAGAGGGTTGTCTATCAGTGGAATTTGCTCCGATTGGCTTCCTGTAATTCTGGAGTTCCTCCAATCTATATATTAATGACCTTCCTTCTGTGTTCTGTGTTTTTTCAATCACTTTTGTTTGCTGATGACTTAAAACTATATAAAGAAATTTCATCACTTCAGGATGCTCATTTATTACAGGATGATTTGAGGTAACTTACGAAATGGTTTGAATCATGGAAACTTTCCTTACAAAGTCTTTGAATTTTGTTTATGATTGTCCTCTTCCAAAAACCGAAAGGTCCACTGATTAATCTCAGATAAGAAAGGATAATACATACTCCAAGTATTGAAATACACGCCATCGTGTTGGGATTCAATATTTCGACATTAATTATGTCATCATCAGGAACTCCTGATGTATGTATTATACTTTCTTATTGTCTTCTTGTTTCTTTGTTTAATCTAAATGTTCCGAGTCGTACTCGCAGTAAGTGTTTCCTCGACGTTCCATACGGTCGTGTTGATTGCACAAAACGAGGCATTTTTCAGCGGTTGCCCAATGAATTTAATAGTCTGCTTGTTACTTTTCGATCTTTTTTATGATAGTTTAAATGTTTTTAAAAGTAAAATTGTTAAATCTATTAAGTGTTTTTTTCAACTTTTTACATTATTGTTTACATATATATTATTACGTTTTCATTCAACTTGTTAATGGCGGTTTTTATCGCTGTTGGTTTCGAACTGAATAAAAT
>NW_022742312.1:0-638 GCF_011630105.1 Anneissia japonica | reverse complement strand
AATTGATCGCAAAAAAAAATGGACCCCCTATTATAGTGTTAACTTCATCGGCCCCATTTGATTCCCCAACACTAGGCTGGTGGGTGCACTTTCTCAGAAATATATCAATAAACATTTTTTGGTAATTATTTATGTTGTGAAATTTTGTCTTTTGAGTATGTTCGGACCTTTGTCAGATAGCTTCTAAAAGGCTGTGTGACATTTTTGGGGACTACTCGTTTAGGAAATAATACTATACAAGAACACTGATGAAAAGAACAAACCTAAGTCGGGCAGAATATTACCTGTCCCTCAACTGGATCATCCAAAGTTAAGGCAAGTAGACCTGAATTAAAAGCATTTAATTAAGGTAAGAATGATCGGGATTCTTATTTAAAACAATATGAAAGGTATGCCACGTGATTTGACAGTAAATTTACGTTCTTTATTAACAGGAAAATCTCTTTAAGTTTATTTTAGGTTATCTACAGCCGAAGCAAATGATTACAGATTACTTAAACTGCTCTATTGAAGCCTTTCCAGTTGACATAATGGGTTTCGACATCTACATCTTACAGGACCTGAAGCTGGAGGAAGTGGGCATTAATTTGCGGCAATTTGAAAGATGTTTTGACTAGATGGATAGAATTAGCAGATGC
>NW_022742311.1:0-833 GCF_011630105.1 Anneissia japonica | reverse complement strand
TGTTTTACAAGGGGCCGGAGGCCTAGAGTTTGATGAATAAATTCCCTGTATGGGGAGCATGGATATTATTATTAATTAATTAATTATTATATAAACAATCCCGCTATCTCGTCTGTCCAAATACACCAATCACTGACAGAAAAAATTGGCGATCTTTACTCTGCCTTGCTCTATTATACAATAGCCAAGCCTCGTCTAGTTACTATGTCGTTAGGGAAATCCCCTAAAAGAGTCAGCAACAGAGGGCAGCATTATTAAAACAATAGGAGAAATAGGTCCGTACCGTATACGTATTCAGGGAGAGTAAATTACTCCGTATGGGATACGGACTGCGACCTGAAAAGGAAAAGAGAAATTATAAACGTCTTTGTAGACTTTACTACAGTAGACGGAGACCCTCCCTTCACATTCCTAGATGGAATTTATTACTTTAATGTAAACTTCATTGTGGGTCGGGTTAGTTCGAGTCTCTATAATGTCAGTGTTTCTGAAGTCAAACATTGATGTGCATGGTACTTGTTAGCGTTACCGCCATAAAAATAATCAGATATTTTTTTTATGGGTGCGTCTTCTCAGAGGGGGAATCTACAATAAAAATTCAAATGACCTTATCAGACGTTTGCTTGTCAAGCTAATGAGTGATTCTTAAAACATGAAATCGATACAGCATCCTGCATTAGGCCTATGCTAGTGACGACTGGTTTACTTTATGTTACAGGGGTATTTGGTATTTTTTCATTGTTTAAATTAAATATGTCGCGTTAAATTATTTTCTTTTAAATGCCTAAATTGAATACGATTTTAATACCGGTAAGCATTATTGATGAAGGAGA
>NW_022742310.1:0-665 GCF_011630105.1 Anneissia japonica | reverse complement strand
AAGGAATACTACAGTAACTTCACGTTTAATTTTAAGTTGAATTGTACAAAATTCAAATTAAATGTTGTAAGTATATAGTTTGCCTTTTTGCCTAATTTGCTTTAGACAAATCTAAAAACTTTTTTATTACAGGAATGTTAAACTTGCCTTATTTGTTCTTATTAAGCAAATAAGGCAATTTTAACATTCCTGTAATAAAAAAGTTTTTTCTAAACCAAATTAGGCAAATAGGCAAACTATATACTTACGACATTTAATTTGAATTTTATATAATTCAACTTGTAATTAAAATTAAATGTGAAGTCACTGTAGTATTCCTTACAATAAGATTAACAATTCAAGCTTATAATTAATTTCATATAGCCCGAGTGGGTTTTAACTTAGGCAACCCTGCCTAAAAAGGTACACTTTCTTCATCAAAAGGCTTCTACGGATGGAATAACCTGTTCGTTGAAGCACGAACTCCTAAACCCAGTACTATTACGATTTTCAATTGTAGAGAAATCTACTTTACTGAATATTGGGCATTTATAAATTTTAAATCCTGTATAGAATCTCATTGTTAAACTGTTGTAATATTGACTACTAAAAATAATAAAGGATTACGGTATATAGTATTACTATATAGTATTAGTACTTTTTCCATCCAGTCTGAAGCTAATTTC
>NW_022742309.1:0-691 GCF_011630105.1 Anneissia japonica | reverse complement strand
CAAGATGTGCAAACGCAATTTACCTCAACTTTGGAAGCTTATAACTCGAGATTGGTAATAGCTATTGGTATTCTAACATAGTTGTCACCATATTTCACAAATATCGCCTTAGATTAACAGTTATCCCTTCCCTTTTGAAGTTATCTGCACTCAAATTAGCCGCTTTGTTTAACGATGCAATTTTTTTTGTGATTTTCAATGTCACCTTGCTTCCATTTGATTGGGTATATACCCCTCATATTACAGGTGTATTATCTAAGTTTTGTTGTCTCTAGCCACATGCAAGCGCAGGCTGATCAAATCAATTAAAATTGAATGGCATATATTCAAAGTTTGGACCAGATCTATAAAAGTGAAAAATGCCTATGTTTCTCAACAAGAGATCGTCTTGTGGAAAGTTAAAATCTTTTCTTAAATTTACCCCAGTTAATCAGATATATTAGATCTACATATAAACCAAATTTCAGGTTTGGTACTCAGCTCCTTCATGGTTAGATACTATGTTGAAAACTACACAATAACATAATCGGAAATCACGAAAGTTTTTAAGAGTTGTCATTCTATGCCAACTCAACAAATGCATTACACCAGGGTCATAGATTTTTAAATTTTGTTTTGGACACTGTCTGAAAACCTGAAATTTTGAGACTTGCCAATTCATTTGTTTTCCTGTAGCGGCAGTTTGAGGTTA
>NW_022742308.1:0-589 GCF_011630105.1 Anneissia japonica | reverse complement strand
CAGAAGCCTAGTTTAAAAATATCAGGGTGGACCCACTTTACGTGTAAATTCAAATAATCTGGACCCATTTTCTTAAAAGTGGTCCCATTTTATGCAAAAATATGAACAATCTGGACCCATTTTCTTAAAAGTTGACACATTTTATGCAAATATGAGAAATCTGGGCCCATTTTCTTAAAAGTTGACCCATTTTACACAAAATATGAAAAAAAAATTTGTGCCACTGTCCCAATAGTTGGCTACGGAATTGGGTACAACTGATTTTTCTAAGACACAAAAAGCATATTTGACGAAAAATTCGGGAGCGGTTATTGAGATACAGATTTTTGAATATTTAAAAACTGGGGGAAAAAGGTGTAAAATTGTGATTACACCCTTTTTTCCCAGTTTTTAAAAATTGAAAAATCTGTATCTCTTTCACTGCTTCCGAGTTGTTCGTCAAACACGCTTTTTACTTGTCATGGAGGCCTCCTGTAAGCCTAATCATGTAACCATGAGGTATACACCATAACTTAATAATCTATTGTATATATTTACAGCAGTCTGTATAGTATGTTTAGTAGAGGTGTTTGTCATTAAACATTTGTTG
>NW_022742306.1:0-840 GCF_011630105.1 Anneissia japonica | reverse complement strand
GGCTAAATGTTCTAGAAACGTTATATCTTTTACTAATGGCTTTATAAGCTTTAAATTCTTTAAAGCAATTACCATAGTCACCATGTCAAGTTCTTTTTGTTTCATATAGTTAAACTACGAAATTAGATTTAAAAAATGTACTGGGAATTTTCAAATTAATTGACAAGTAAAAGTTGTAAGGATTTCAAGAAAAACTAATGAGACTAGTAGTTTGAATGCAGAGGGTTGAATAAGGTAAGAAACCTGAAAGAGGTTAACAATTTTTAAACAGGTCAACAGTTTTTTAAATCAGTCAGTAGACTCAAGAACTGACCTCTAATATTGAAACACTTAACGAAATTATATCTAAATATATTTTTTAAAATTTTCATCTGGAATTATGAAGATTTTTCCTATTAATGATGAAAGTATGGATTTAAAAGCAACAGCATATCTAGAAGTCTTGAAATGGGGGTGCTGAATGGGGGGCACGAAGGTGAAGTGGGGCTCGATGATCAGTTGAGAGGCGCTAACTCGCAAAATAAAGTGATTTTACATGATTTTTAACTACTTGTGATTTTTTTTTGAGGGGCCGAATGGGGGGGCTCAAGTAATTTTTGGAGGGGCAAGCACCCCCACCCCCGCCCACCCCCCCCCCCCGCCCACCCCTAGATACGCCACTGTTTAAAAGGAAGTTAGAGATTTAAGTCCATTCCCAGGACAGTGCATGCTAAAATCAGTATCAAAAGCAGTGTACTAAAGCTAAAGATTAAAAATAGCAACTAACTATACATAAAGTAATGTGTTAGAATAATCAACATTCAAATAATTAAACAATTAATTGGTTAAATAGAAATCATA
>NW_022742305.1:0-776 GCF_011630105.1 Anneissia japonica | reverse complement strand
CCATGGAAAATGGTGCACTCAAAACTGATCTCTTCCGTAAACCCACGGATAAGCATATGTACCTGCTCCCTAGCAGCTGTCACCCCCCGAACTGTGCAAAAAACATTCCGTACAGCCAAGCATTGCGCATGAGACGCATTTGTTCTTCGGATTTAGATTTTCAGAATCGAACAGAAGAACTACCCAGACATCTCCGGAATAGAAATTATCATCGGGGACCCATTAAAAATGCTATAAAAAAAGCAAAGGACATACCTCGTGCTCAAACACTGACGTACAAACCACGTCAACGATCGACCAAATTGTCACTGGTCACTACCTATCACCCTAGGTTACCACCACTAAGGGCTATAATTCAGAAGCATATGCCCATTCTACAGACCACAGAACGTCTTAGGTCTGTTTTTCCCGATACACCGTTCATAGCCTATCGCAGACCACCTAACCTTCGTGATATATTAGTACGATCTAAATTCAAGAGGCAAACTAACTCTTGCGACAACCGTAATTTGGGTAGTCATCTTTGTGGTTCATCATTAACACTCCTGTCTCTTATACACATCTAGATGTGTATAAGAGACAGCAACCAAACAAACCACATATTTCGGATAAGGCAATCAATTAATTGCCTCACCAAAAATGTCATTTATCTCATATATTGTAATATTTGTGGTAAACAATATGTCGGAGAGAATGACACAACATAGATCAGATCAGAACATCTAAGCTTGATCAACCAGTAGCCGAACATTTCAATTTAGCTGGTCATTCAATTT
>NW_022742304.1:75775-75934 GCF_011630105.1 Anneissia japonica | reverse complement strand
AAGTCGAGGCTTTTAGGTATATATCTAGACTTATGCCTTGTTTTTTTTTACAAGCCCGGGCACATTCACCTACTACTAGCCTTCTCAATAGCCCACTGTTTTATTATTTCAAGCACGTTTCTTAATTTTTGTATTAATTGTAACGCTTATACGCACCCC
>NW_022742304.1:63067-75663 GCF_011630105.1 Anneissia japonica | reverse complement strand
AGATTACGTCATTCTTTTGGCATCCTGGTGCCTGATTTCAGTGTTTTACAAGTCGCTTATTCCGTCTATAAATTAACTTTCTCGTTGGTGGCGCTGTCCAGAATGAGAAAAATAATAAAAAATACGAGACTTGTGGCAAGTCTAACAGTGAAGCAGAATTCTCCACTCGGCAACATAAGTGTGTGCGTACAACAATGGTCTTATCTTTGCTTAAACGTGACAGTGTCTTTTGTGGTACCGGCGCGCCCACATAACTTGGTTCTTTTGTGGCGCCGCGGGGTGGGTTACCGCCTGTCCTATGGAACGCCAAAAGGACAAAATACAATTGCCAGCAGTGCAAAACTGAGAGTCAGCAGTGCAAAACCGAGAGTCAGCAGCGCAAAACTGAGAGTCACCAGTGCAAAACTGAGAGTCACCAGTGCAAAACATAGAGTCACATTGCAAAACTGATTAGTGCAAAACACAGAGTCACAGTGCAAAATTGAGAGTCACAGTGCAAAACACAGAGTCAGCAGTGCAAAACACAGAGTCACAGTGCAAAAGTGAGAGTCACAGTGCAAAACTGAGAGTCACAGTGCAAAACTGAGAGT
This sequence comes from Anneissia japonica, assembly GCF_011630105.1. Classification (NCBI taxonomy): domain Eukaryota; kingdom Metazoa; phylum Echinodermata; class Crinoidea; order Comatulida; family Comatulidae; genus Anneissia; species Anneissia japonica. The sequence continues at coordinate 75,073 of NW_022742304.1, read as the reverse complement.
CACAGTGCAAAACTGTAGAACCAATCAAATGTTCACGTTTTTAGTGGGGTAAATATTTCAAGTCGGCGATTTAGCCTGACCCTAGACTGACTAAAAAAATCGGCCTGCTGAGGTATCATTTTAGTCGAGGTTCACGTCATTTAGTCGTAGTGCTAGTCGAAGTTCGTTTTAAGAATACTAAATGACGTAATTTTAAAGTTTTAGCTCGAACTACGACTAAAGTTCGTTTTAAGAATACAGGGGTCAGTGAAACGAATAAAAACGATTGTATACGCAGGTTTGATATATCTTCGGTGTGTTAAACAAAAGAGACATCAAGTTTAGATTCCAGGAGGAGAAATTAACATGTTTTGCTAGCCACATGCGATAGTTCCTGATTTGCACGAAATCCTCTCGCGTTGCGATCACGTAGCTTCACAATAACAACAACAAAGATGGCGCCGCCCTCGCTCGGGCTCAACTATAATAGTTCTCCAAAGAAAGCAAATTTTCAGTGTCTGTTCAAATTCTCTATTGTAGTATGTTAACAACTAATATGGTTATTATTATAGAAAATTAATTAAGGGAATGATGGTCTATTATGAATTATGAGGAAATACGTTTTTGAACCACAGGCGGCAGCTTAATATTCATCCGCGTTACCGGATCTCTAAAATTTCGTCTGCTATTAAAGTTTGCCCTTTTCATTGGTTAGTTTGATAGTCGTGGCTTGCCAGTAGTCTTCAGTTGAACTAAACCTAGGACTTGTTTTAGTCGTAGTTAAAACTTCGACTACGTTGTTTGTGAATACAAATTGAGGTTGAAGTTGAAACTAGCACTAAATGAAGTTCTAGTTCGAAGTTCGACTAAAGTTTGTTTTAAGAATACGGGCGTTAGTCACTCGCGTCGACTAGTTTGGCCATAGGTCCATGGTTAGGCATGACTAAATTTAAATAGCCTTACCCTAATAAAACGGGCCTAAAATATTTAGAATAGACCCTAGTAAGACTAATGTTGGCAATGGCAAAAACAATAATTAAGCTTAGACTAGATGGCATACCATACAAACACAACAAAACTTTAACTTTCCAGTAGGATGGCTAGGCCTCGCCTGGAGTCAGGTAGTAGGCCTAGGCCTAGCCTAGATTAGTAGAGGCTTGGCCTATTTTAAAGTTCTTACTTACAGAGGCCTACCTTTTTAACAATATTCTACCCTAAAGGCCTAACCCTGGTATTCTTAAAACGAACTTTAGTCGTAGTTCGAGCTAAAACTTCATTTCGTATTCTTAAAACGAACTTCGACTAGCACTACGACTAAATGACGTGAACCTCGACTAAAATGATACCTCCGCAGGCCGATTTTTTTAGTCAGCCTAGGGTCAAGCTAAATCGCCGACTTGAAATATTTACCTCACTAAAAACGTGTTTTTTGTAACTCACGATAAAGTGAAACGAATAAAAACGATTATATACGCAGGTTTGATATATCTTCGGTGTGTTAAACAAAAGAGAGATCAAATTTAGCTTCCAAAAGGAGAAATTAACATGTTTCACTAGCCGCATACGATAGTTCCTGATTTGCACGTAATCCCCTCGCGTTGCAATCACCTAGCTTCACCATAACAACAACAAAGATGGCGCCGCCCTCGCTCGGGCTCAACTATAATAGTTCTCTAAAGAAAGCAAATTTTCAATGTCTGTTCAAATTCTCTATTGTAATATTTTAACAACTAATATAGTTATTATTATAGACAATTAATTAAGGGAATGATGGTCTATTATGAATTATGAGGAAATACGTTTTTGAACCACAGACGGCAGCTTAATATTCATCCGCGTTACCGGATCTCTAAAATTTCGTGGCTTGCCAGTCGTCTTCAGTTGAACTAAAACTAGGACTTGATTTAGTCGTAGTTAAAACTTCGACTACATTGTTTGTGAATACAAATTGAAGTTAAAGATGCAACTAACACTAAATGAAGTTCTAGTTCGGAGTTCGACTAAAGTTTGTTTTAAGAATACGGGCGTAAATCTGTGTAGCAGCTAGTGGTGAGCAAGCTTCCAAGTAGGCCTATAGCCTACGGTTATCAGTCCATGTCGTTCTCAGCAGGCCAGAACTATTATACTAACTGTTTTAATTCAAGTAGGTAGCCAAAAGGGAGCTGGAGCTTGTTCTAGCCGAGACATCTTATAATCAGTCGTAAAATCGCCGATATTTTACTTTTAAACTATATATTGTGTCCTTGAAAGTTGGAAAATTTGACCTTGAATGTCCTGGAATTGTCCAGGAAATTTGCTTGTTTAAAAACGTACGAACCCTGGTAAGTTTTATTCACAAAATATTTAATCCTTTTATATGTTCACACTTAAAAAAAAAAAAATAAGCTTCATCACTGAATATTACAACAAGCATAAGTTACAAAATAGCAATATAGAAAAAGCAGCAAAAATAAAGAAATTAACAGGTACCAAGTACCTCTACATCACACCTTCAACAAATCAACGTCACATCGAACAGAAAAGAGATGTGGGAAATTGCCTGTTAAAACGATACAACATACAATAAATAGTATAAAAAAAAGATTAATACATTTAACATTATAAAATATATATCTTCATATAATTACAAGACAGACAGTTATTGATTTATTATTAATAACATTAAAAATAGATATAAAATCATATTGGATTATAAAAACGTTAATTTAAAAAAAACAAAATTATTTCTTTATTTTCACTACATTTAATATGTTGACCATTAATATCAAGTTGTGACTTTTTATTTAAATCCAATTTGAACATGTTTTACTCAGTCAAATGGTCAACTTTCAATAGAGAAACATTGATTGGCTTAAGTAAAATACTTGTTAGGTCCAATTTTAAGTTTACATATGTTTGTTTGTATTGTGTGTGAAGTTAGAGAGGACGCTCTTTGACAAGAAAGTATAATACATACTCCAAGTATTGAAATACACGCCATCGTGTTGGGATTCAATATTTCGAAATTAATTATGTCATCATCAGGAATGAATGAATCACGCTCTTTGGCAATAGTAGTTTTTGTAACCACTTTTATCCCTCCAGAGTTCTCCTCTTTCATTTTGGATGGTTAAGCTAATGTTTGTACTGCCGAAAAGGAATAAAATAGAAAAAAAAAAAATCTATTGCCAGGAATTTTGTAATTTTTCCTGAAAAATTCATAGAGATATGGCTATTTTCTTGCACTTATTTCCAGATATAAATGAATGTTCGTCAAGTCCTTGTCAAAATGGAGCTGGCTGCGTGGATGGCCTTGGTATGTATAACTGTACTTGTACTCCTGGCTGGACCGGAATAAACTGCAACATAGGTGAGTCGTACTGTATTGATGATGGACTATTATCACGTTGGATTGAATTTCTTCGGTGTGATTCACCAAGGATAACCCTCGAAAGTTCTGAGAATTATATCCGTAGTATATTGTGTGTGTGTGTGTCTTTGTAGTTTGTGTGTAACATGTACATGGGTCATAATGCCCACGGGACCAACAGCTTAATCGTCCCATCTGAAAGAGGGTGCGCTATTGTAAATTGCATTTCAGCCCTCAGGCTCCAGCTGAAATACAAGGAGAGCAGCGATTTGAATTGAACCAGTGACCAAGAGGCAAGAGATCGTCGCGGCCTTTTCAAGACAATAATGCGAATGTGGTGTATAAGTGAAGACACAAATGGGACTGGTGAACATGCGTAACATTAATACAAGTAAAAAACACTGGCTTGAATGTGGTACATTATCTTCAATTCAAGACACTAATGTGAAATTGGTGCATTAAACTGAAGACAATAGTGTGAACTAATTCCAAGTGTGAACAGGGTGCATTAAAAAAAATCACTAACAAGAATGGTTTGTTTTTAACCATTTTTAAACATTTAAAAATATCAGTTCGAATGTTTAAATACTGTATTAAAATGACTTTTTGGAATGTGAATGATGTGCCTATATATGGTCATGCTGTGATGTCATCATGACTATATATTTAGACATGTCACGTCATGTTTTTATCAAATAAAATTTGATGTTCTGGACAGGGCTAAGACAAAAATGAGACAAAAATTTTATCATGAACCTTTACTCTGATAGTGCATGGTTTCTTGTTTCTGATATACCTGATACATCAAAATGTGTGTCTTCTGTTGTTTGTGGAACTCAGTTCTTTGATAAATTTAGTTTGCCATTTCTGAATCAAGCTTCTGTAATAATGATACGTGGTACACATTTTCACTGCTACGTTCAGACTTGCCATCACACTAGGTTTACGCCCAATCAAATGCGTTCAGGAATTTAAACTAATTGCTCGACCAGCGAAGACACTGAGCATTAATTGAAAGATATTTAAACGCTCAGAGCACGTAGGCTTGTATACACTAGGCCTTTTGATATAACTTTGAAATGTAGGTAGGTTGTTCTAGCCTGGGTTAAGGGTAATGGTAATGGTAGGATCACAATAGAATCGTCTCAAGGCTGACAGTATACAGACTCCAAACTCAGATTGGAAAATAAAAAATTGGCAAAAAACAAACCAGGAACACAAAAGAGAAGGGAAGGGTAATGCCTGGAATAAGATAGCCTAACCATGCTTATCAAACAATATAAGCATAGCCTAAGAAAGCCATGGTACACAATAATCAATGTTTGCAGATTTATCGTTATTTTTCCCCTTATTTCAGATACAAACGAGTGTGCCAGCAATCCATGTCAGAATGGCGGTGCATGTGTTGACGGAACAAATCGTTTTGACTGCACGTGTGTACAGGGATGGTCAGGCACTTTATGCGAGCAAGGTAGGCTAATTTTTATCTTTATTATTTCTTTATTAATTGACTTTCATTTGTGTTTTTAGGAAGAAATAGTTTGAGCCAAGCAGTGTTTTATAGTCAATATAACTGGGTAAACCACCCTCGAATTCAGAATCTAATGTTGGTTTAATGCATTTATTTTCTTTTTTAAGAATCTATTGTTAATAGATTTGTTGTTTAATTGTAAGAATCTTTTAATGTTGGTTTAATAAATGTATTGTCTTTTTAAGAATCTGTTTAATCATGTTTAATAGATTGGGTAATAGATTTATTATCTTTTTAAGAATCTGTTAATGTTGGTTTGATAGATTTATTGTTTGTTTGTTAGATGTATTGTCTTTTGAAGATTCTGTGGATCATGTTTAGTCGTAGATTAATATTGTTTTTGTAAGAATATATTAATGGTTGTTATTGTTAATAGATATATTGTTGAATCTGTTTATGGTGTTTAATGAATTAGGTGTTAGTTTTTGTTTTTAAAAGGCAATAAAGTGTTTTAGGGAATAATTTATTTAAGATAAGTTTTAGTTGCACTTTGTACTATGATGTATTATATCCAAAGTATATTAATAATCTACTTGTAATATTAAGTTATCTTTATTGCAATTTCTTTCTACAACATTTTAATTAATATTTTAATACTCAATAGTTAAGTGTTTTTGTGATTTCTTTAGTTCCTACAGCCATGCTATATTATGCAAATAATGAATTAATAGGAGAGCAATAATGTAGAATATTTCATGAGGTGAAAGATTGGACGTTCTATTCAACTCGATAGCCTAGTCTAGTCTAGTCGAGTTGAATAGAACATCCAATCTTTCACCTCATGAAATATTCTCCCCCATTGAATGAATGAGAAACATTCATTATTTGTTTTATACAACTCCTCTGTATCTCTCTCCATTATATCAATAAACCATTGTTGACTAGTACTCAAGTAAGTATGGAATATTCATTTTAATTCAATTTCTCTTGGCCTGTTTTCAACTAATCAAATTAATAGAATAATACAGGTGTTGTATAAAGTGGAATTTAAGGTTTAATGCTAATGAATAGTTATAGTACAGTAGTAGTAGAATTTGTAAAGTAAGAGAACCAATCAATCAATCATTAATCATTGTTAAATTATTAATAGTATAAAATATATAGTTCTATCACTGTAGTTTTTTTTTTTTTTTTTTTTTTTTTTTTTGGTAAATTATTAGAGTACTGGAGTATATGATAATTGTCATTGTTTTACTCTTTCTAAGCCACTATAGATATAATTTAAATATGTATTTTTTTTGTTGATTACTGATACAGTGCGTTGTTTTTTCACTCCACCTACAACTATTTTTGGAAAGGATAATGTTCCAAATGTTATGCTTCGTTACCAGTGAAAACATGCATTATTGAAAATTCAGGCGTGAGATAACTTTAGTGTATTATACCACTATATTGTACAATATCAATATCAATATTTATATCTATCCCCGCAAAGTTGTCAGCTTCATGCTTTTGTGCGTTACTGTACATATTTTCATCATTTAATTAGTTGCTTACATCCTTGCTTGTTCATATCATTGTTTTCATAGCACCATTACCATGCACCTCTGCTCCATGTCAGAACGGTGGGCAGTGCACAGACAGTGGTGGCTCATTGCTCTGTTCTTGTTCACTCGGATTCAGTGGTTTTTTCTGTGAATCCACATGTAAGTTTTTTCTGCTCATTTCTTTCCTATTTATCATCTTACTATGCTTATCAATAGTAACATTAACACTGTTGAGAATGTGTGTAATAAGATTCTTACATTATATTGGTCCCTGCTTTAAATTCCACACTGTTTTTCTACTGAAGGACTAAAATGCAAGTTTCGGTATCGCACCATTTTTTCAAATTTTCAAATTTTTCAAAATCACGATCAGTTTCTCCATTACTTTCACTTTTTTTTCAGCTGAAGGGCTAAAATGCAAGTTTCAGTAGTGCAGCATCTTTCAAAATTTTTTATCACACCTATATATGGGCATGAAGATGTCGTATCACAATCCAAATTTATTGTTTAATAAAGTCATTTATGGTTCTTTAATCCTATTTATTAATTAAACTCATACATCAGTAAAGAATTATGATTTTTTTTTTCAATGACTCGAGTTTTACATGCCGGCCTTGTAATTAATCAGCAGTTTTTTTTATAATGTGATCGTGAGAGAACTACAGAGATACATCACCTTCAAAGAGTATCTCTATTGTAAGGATATTTTTGGGAAGAAATATTTAGTTGTTTAATTGTTGATTTTTATATTAATACTGTATAATCTTTTGTTAGCTTCTCCATGTGATGATAATCCTTGCCGAAATGGTGGATTTTGCCAAGTATCTGGAAATTCCTACATATGCTCTTGTTCTGGAGATTTTACTGGAGATAACTGCGAGATACCAGGTGAGCTTGCTTCTTAAGAATACTTTATTGTATTTAACAGTTGGACATTTTGGATAATCTATTCAACTAAAATAATATATAAAAATAATAAATAATTATAATAAAATAAAATATATGTAAGATTTATTACACATTTTTAGTAATTTAAGAAATTCCTTTTACATATTGGTCACATACATTGTATAACATTTTTGAAATATTATATAATATAATTATTTGCCTAACCAGCTTCAAAATTTATTTTAAAGCTGACATCTATCTACAATATTTAAAAAGAAGAATACTGTGTAATAGAAGAGATTGAAAAAAAGTTGTGGTGATATTATGACAATGAATATTATGATTGTAATAATAGTGATGGTGATGATTAATGTAATACAGTAGTTAGGTTAATGATGATTGAGACTTCCCATCCCAAAGCCAGCAGACTGTAGGTAAATGTTCAGTAATTAGCATAAGAATATGACGGTATTGTATACTTTAGTACAGAGAAAGTACAATGACTCGAGTTTTACATGCCGGCCTTGTAATTAATCAGCAGTTTTTTTTATAATTTGATTGTGAGAGAACTACAGAGATACATCACCTTCAAAGAGTATCTCTATTGTAAGGATATTTTTGGGAAGAAATATTTAGTTTTTTAATTGTTGATTTTTATATTAATACTGTATAATCTTTTGTTAGCTTCTCCATGTGATAATAATCCATGCCAAAATGGTGGATTTTGCCAAGTATCTGGAAATTCCTACATATGCTCTTGTTCTGGAGATTTTACTGGAGATAACTGCGAGATACCAGGTGAGCTTGCTTCATAAGAATACTTTATTGTATTTAACAGTTGAACATTTTGGATAATCTATTCAACTAAAATAATATATAAAAATAATAAATAATTATAATAAAATAAAATATATGTAAATTTATTACACATTTTTATTAATTTAAGAAATACCTTTATACATATTATTCACATACATTGTATAGCATTTTTGAAATATTATATATAATTATTTGCCTAACAAGCTTCAAAATTTATTTTAAAGCTGACATCTATCTACAATATTTATGAGAAGAATACTGTGTAAAAGAAGAGATTGAAAAAAAGTTGTGGTGATATTATGACAATGAATATTATGATTGTAATAATAGTGATGGTGATGATTAATGTAATACAGTAGTTGGGTTAATGATGATTGAGACTTCCCATCCCAAAGCCAGCAGACTGTAGGTAAATGTTGAGTAATTAGCATAAGAATATGACGGTATTGTATACTTTAGTTCAGAGAAAGTACAATGACTCGAGTTTTACATGCCGGCCTTGTAATTAATCAGCAGTTTTTTTTATAATTTGATCGTGAGAGAACTACAGAGATACATCACCTTCAAAGAGTATCTCTATTGTAAGGATATTTTTGGGAAGAAATATTTAGTTGTTTAATTGTTGATTTTTATATTAATACTGTATAATCTTTTGTTAGCTTCTCCATGTGATAATAATCCATGCCGAAATGGTGGATTTTGCCAAGTATCTGGAAATTCCTACATATGCTTTTGTTCTGGAGATTTTACTGGAGATAACTGCGAGATACCAGGTGAGCTTGCTTCATAAGAATACTTTATTGTATTTAACAGTTGAACATTTTGGATAATTTATTCAACTAAAATAATATATAAAAATAATAAATAATTATAATAAAATAAAATATATGTAAATTTATTACACATTTTTTATTAATTTAAGAAATACCTTTATACATATTATTCACATACATTGTATAGCATTTTTGAAATATTATATATAATTATTTGCCTAACCAGCTTCAAAATTTATTTTAAAGCTGACATCTATCTACAATATTTATAAGAAGAATACTGTGTAAAAGAAGAGATTGAAAAAAAGTTGTGGTGATATTATGACAATGAATATTATGATTGTAATAATAGTGATGGTGATGATTAATGTAATACAGTAGTTGGGTTAATGATGATTGAGACTTCCCATCCCAAAGCCAGCAGACTGTAGGTAAATGTTGAGTAATTAGCATAAGAATATGAGGGTATTGTAAACTTTAGTACAGAGAAGCAGTAATAGACGAATCCAAGAGAACTTTTTTGAACGTCGCCCTCTTTTGTCGCCACAAATTCTAGGGTGGCACTTCCGAAGTTGGAAGATCTAATGTTGTGTTGTGTTTATCAACGCAGTACAGTAGTCGTTGAAAAATACGGTTTTCTTTGACAGTAACAGCTGCTTGATACCGTCCGTTTATAGTGCACCACGCCGCATTGAAATTACGAGTAGGGGACTCCCCAGTAATGGCGTCGACAAAAGAGGGCACCATTCTTCTTGGATTCGTCTATACTTTTATTCATAACTTTTGAAATAATTAATTACATCAAAATAATGGTAGAAATGTTTGTTGTGTGTTTTGTTTTTCAAATATTTACATTAAAATGATAATGTGGAGAATACGAAAATTTAAAAAAAGTCAATTTTATTGTGTTGTTTACTAAAGCTGGTTTTTGGCATGGGCAAGCTCCAATTATGATGGTTATAATGTAATGATCACAATCACAAAAATATTTTAAACATGATAATTATGATTGTGGAGATAAGAATGATGATAATAAAATATAATGATAGTAGTGGTAAAATGTTGATGATGGAATGATAAAGATTATGATAGTAGTGATAGTCATTGTGATTATGTCAATGATTATGATAGTGGAGATGATGATGATGATTATTATTGTGATGATAATAATGAAAGAAAAATCCTACTTTTCTAATACCGTCCCAATTCAGTGTCAGCATGCGAAACCTCACCGTGCCCTTCCACTTACCGTTGTGTAGCATCGGGCAACACTTATATCTGCCTTTTATGCAATACTGGGATTGGAACTGACTGACTTTGAGGTAGAAACCCTGTAGGCTTCAGTCAGTTGTTGTCAGTGGCTTCAAGATTGTAAAATGTTACATAGCTAGTTGTCCAGTGAATTATACTAATACTACAAACCTCACTAAAGGTCTGTCCGCACTGTCATATTTTATGTGACAAATCATCACACAAATTTGTCACATAAAATGTAAAGTGTGGACAAAGTTTTATAATTTGGTAGCATATAGAAAGCTGTTTGTGATTGTCATATGTTTTGAATATAACAACAACATATGGGGAGGAGGATGTGAGTAATTTTTTTGGTGAGGAAGGGTGTCTGTCTGCACAACCACATGTAATTCATAAATTAATTTACACATTATTTTAAATAAACAATAAATGATTTTATCACAATCACAACAGATATTCAGCAACATGATTTGTTGATGATTGGAAATCATTTTTCATAAGTCACTGCGATGGATTGTTGTACTCTTCAACTTAACTATCGTAGGTATATGTCTAAATTCTATTTTAATGATTCGGTGAAGTACGCCTCAGCAGCAATTCTCTCTTTTCACCTTTTTAATGTTTTCTATTATAATTATGAACTATATGACAATAAGAGTATTTTTGGTTAATGTTGGTTTTTTTGTATTTTTTTTATATAATAAGCAATTAAATAATTATATTCTGTATTCTTAGAGCATTATGCATCAACCTACCTGATAATAGTATACATAGTCTTTGCCTTCGTCGTGATGTGTACATTACTTGTCTTCATCTGCAGGTAGTGTTTCTATTCATATTTAGGTACATTTCTTTTAAGAATTTTATTTTATTTATTTATTTTTTTTTAGTTAGGCCTATATTATATTTTTGATATTCAGAATGTTGGTTTTGCTATTACACTCTCTATATTGACATTGTTGTTTGATTTTATGAAATTACAGGCCTGTTTAAATAGCTATGGTTTTTTTTTGCTTAAGTGTTACTTGATAACAATGATGACATATTTTTTTTTTCTTAATTAGGTGGTATTATAAAAACCATAAGAAAACGGAACATACTACAAATATGAACAACATTCAAACCAGTAGTGCTCCCAACCCACCTAGAGAAATGTCAGTGGTGGCTAGTTCAGTGTGTAGTGCAGTTCCAACAGCAACGAATACACCAGATAACACAAGGTATGAAAACATTCCTCTGCCAACCAGTGGTGCCGCAAAACGATCTATGCCATCACAAAGGAATGATCATTCAGTTAATGATGATGTTGGAGTTATACCAACAACATCAAATGTACTAAGTGATACAGGGTATTAAATTCCTCTGCAAGCCAGTGGTGTTGGTGGAGTTGCTCTAGAACGAGCTATGGAATCACGAAGGAAAGATGATTTGATCAATTATAATAACGAAGCTATACCAACAACACCAAATTTACCAAGTGACACAGGATATGAAATTCCTCTGCAAGCCAGTGGTGTTGATGGAGCAGCTCTAGAACAAGCTATGGAATCACAAAGGAAAGATGATTTGATCATTGATAATAGCGGAGTTATACCAACAACACCAAATGTTCCAAGTAATACAGAGTACGAAATCCGTCTGCCAACCAGTGTTACTGATTGGGCTGCAGATTCACTTGATTCAACTTTTGAAGATCACATATATACTTCAATAATTTTAGCATAACTAACCTGACATATATAAAGCATGTATACACAAAATATTATATTTTTGTATTAATTTCATTTTCTAGAATCATACAATATTGAACAAAAAAGTAATTGGTAGGGTACAGTTAAAAATCCTTGGTAGAATCTAAAAAATAATTAATAATACCGTTTTAAGATATTATTTCCAAACAATTATATTTTTCGCTTGATCTATAAT
>NW_022742304.1:51558-62697 GCF_011630105.1 Anneissia japonica | reverse complement strand
TATATAAACAATCGAATATTTACAACCAACTAATCTACTAGCAGAGTAGAGGGCGGCCCACTACATCGGGAAACGTCAACAACTAGCAAACCAGTCATTGTCTGATAAAGATATGTTGGTAACAGATCGAAACGTCACAACAGTATGTACATTTAACGGTTTACTTACAAGAATTTGTTCATGTTCAAACATCACAGAAACCAGATGAAACTATTTTAGATTGCATTTTAAATAACATTTAAAATAGGGAGAGTATAAGTAATTACATTGAAAGATATTAGTATGCGTAAAAGCTACAAAACTTGGATTACCTTTTTTAGTTCAGTTATAAGAGTGTGTTGTACAATTTGTTGTCAAGATATGCTAATATAATATTTATGTGTGCCGACAATATCTATTATCAACATAACTCTACCTGGCTCAAATCTAACAAGCTAACACTCAATGTTAACAAAACTAAATCTATGCTAATAGGTTCTTCTAATAAGCTAAAAGTTAATCATTCAATCAACCTTCTTTTAGATGACACTCCTATCCAATCTGTAACCTCTCACAAACACCTTGGTGTGACCATCGACAACACCCTAACCTGGAAATCTCATATTTCCTCACTTTGTAAAAAACTCAACTCCATCACCTACCTACTTGCACGCACCTCTAAATTCACTAATAATTCTTCTCTCCACCTCATGTACAATTCGTTGTTTCTATCTAGACTTGACTACTGCTGCTCTGTCTGGGGTTCCAAACCCACTACTACCGTTAAACTTCAAAAAATTCAAAATAAAGCTATTCGCATCCTACTTAATCTTCCTCCTACTACTCATTTAACTTCTTTCCACTTCTCTTGTGCTAAGACCCTTCCTTTCCATGACAGATATCGATATCAACTTGGCTGTTTAACTTTTAAAGCTCTACACAATCGTGCTCCCCAAACAATTTGTCAGTGTCTCACAAAAATAACTGCAAATGGCCGCATGAACACTCGGCAGATCACTAAAGTGACTTACATATCCCCAGACCCCACTTTGAACTTTTCAAACTTTCATTTAGCTTTAATGCCCCCCTCTTTCTTTAACTCTCTTCCCTTAGATATCCGCAATGCTTCTACTTACTCCTCCTTTAAATCGTCCCTCAAAAGTTACCTCCTTCTTTCTCTCCTGTAATTCTGTTTCTTTGGCCTTTTGCACTGAGAATTCATTTTTTGATTTCTACCATATTATTTATTTTCTGTTTTATTTATTAATTTAAATTGATTTATTTTCTTTAAATTAAGAGTGATTTGATTTATAGTTCTCATATACATTGGTCTATTATCTATTTTTAATTTATTTGATTATTTTATTTAGGCTACTTTATTCCCTTTGTTGTTTTGATGTCCCTTTGCCTATTGTTTTTTAATATTGCTCTTTCATTTTCATCTTTAATTGTAATTTTATTTTAATTTTTATATTAAGTTTTTTATTTAATTTTGAATTAATTCTTTATGTAAATTTTGTATTGAGAGGTTATTTATTTTACTGTAATTTAATTAGTTTAATACGCTCTTTTGTTTTGTCTTACTATGTGTATTGAGGGTCCCTAATGATCAGCTTCGCCTGGATGGACCACCCTCATTAAAAATTGTTGAAATAAATAAATAAATTACTTAACCCTGATATAGTGGTAATTATGTATCGGCATGGTGTTTTAGTAAAATGATCTATCTTAAATTTTCTTTCTCTTTGAGTTGGAATTATCATGTGTTCAGTTAACATAGAAGGCAAAGGAGGGCAAGCACAAGTTTTAACCCTAAAAAAATGCGCGCAAAGCGGGCACAAAATATTTGAGTTTTTAATGCTAATTTCGTCCGCATTTTTTAAAAAATCCTGTCAAAACACCCTAAAATGTGCAATTTTGAGTCGAAATTGGCCTACTTTAACAAGAAATGCGCTCGAATTTGGACATCTTTAGGCAATTTCAGGGGTGAAAAGGCATCTTCGGGGGGTGGGGTGGGTGGAAAATTTTCCACAGGGTGATTTTACCCTTTCCTCCTGGTGGATACGCCACTGCGGAGAATAGATAGCTTTGATCAAAGGCGCTACCATACCACAATGCGATATACGTCTTCCCGCAGCCTGTGTATCTCATTTACATCAGACATGTATCACTCACAACTTTCGCTCTCTGTGGACATTTTTTGAAGTGAAGAAGGGGTGCTGGGTGTTGTGATATCTGGTCACATGATATCTTCCGTTTTATTCTTGTCTTTATTTTTCTCTTCTCTTCTCATCCTTTTTCCGTTTCTTTTCTTTTTCCCTTCTTTCTCTTTACCCCTCTCTCCCCTCTTTCTTTCTTTCCTCTTACCCAGGCCTGTACGACGGCTTGGTCAGCCCAATAAAAACCGTCAGGGAGGTGGGGAGCAGTCTGCTCTAGCCCCGCATGTTACGCCACTATCTTTATGTTCCATTATAAATAAATCATTATATAAAGCCTAAAGGTACGGTATGGTTTCAAACGATTGGAACGTCTCAATGACTACTCCCATCTACAAAGATAAAGGCAACAAAGAAAATCCTAACAATTGTAGACCAATATCAGTGGTATGCTACATAAGCCAACATTGTGGAAAGCAAGTCCAACATAAAAGTATTCCATATCTCAATGAGAATGACCAATATGTTGACCAATATGCCAGAACGGGGCCGCGACGTTAACGCTCCTTTCAAAGGGCGAATTCAGAGATATCCGAAAGAAGGAGAGTGCCGAAAAATGGGCAAAAAGTTAGGTCGATCTAGACAACACTACCATAGGAGTCTGGGAAATGTTTGTTTTCTAGACGCCCAAAATAACCAAATAACCTCTGAGGCGTTTTGGGCTATAAATTATTATTATTATTTTTTTTTTAAATTATGCACGCGCGCAACAAGAACAGTCTCCTAGAATATGCTGATTTCATACTTCATAAAACGCGTAAGTCTCGGCGAGTTTTAAAATTATAAACACCACACTAGTAGCAGTTGTATATGACCTTGATCTTGTAGTATTATGCACACATGCGCAACAAAAATGAAAATCTCACAACAGACGTGGATTTCGGACTAAAAAACAACTCAGAACGTTACTGAGTTAGAAATTATCTGTATAATACTTGTATGTGACCTTGACCATGTAGTAGGCCTATCATGTACGCGCGCAGAGGAAAATATCACATCATACGCTGATTCAGATTACATAGGCCTACAACGCAGTAAGCCACCAAGTTTTAAATTAATCCTAATTTCCATCCCACGTGCACAACAAAAGCAAACATCACAACATACATTTATTTGGAACTAAATACAACGCAGTCAACCCAAGGACTTTCAACTGTTCACAATTAAAAGTCCTTGGTCAGCCACCGAATTTAAAAATTATAATTCAGAATTATAATTTTTAATTAATATTATTAAATAATGTTATTATATAAAAAATAAATAATAGTTTCCGTCATGGCATTTTCTGAAAAGCCATGACACACGGCGAAGTCCTGGCGAATTTTTTCATTTTTTTCGGAATTTACACGATCTTATTGCTTTGTACATGACCTTGTAACTTATGTATGTATGGCCATGTATTTTGTTGACTTTCATTTTTATCTACCATTTCTGAAGCATAATTATGGGTTAAACCCTTAATATAATATTTATCTATTTGGCAGGGCACCTTGACGAATGCATTGTGTAATAAAGATGATCATTGGAAAGCAGAAATCTTATGGTCCATGAAGACGGTAGTAGACAAATACTCGTATAAGAGTTGTGAAAATGTCAGTTATTAAAGATTTTTATATAATTTTTTTTTTTTTGTTTTTTTTTTTTTTTTTGTTTCACTAAATAGAACACTCATTTAAAGAATAAAAAATGTTCCCTGTCATTATTTTTGTGTGAAATGGTTTTGGAAATTCAACATTTTGGCTCTGGAAAGCTCTTGGAAAAGTTTTGGAATTTTCCCAAGTTCAAAGTGTATGAACCCTGAATTCTATAATTAATAGTAAAATTTGTATATATGAACTTGACATTGTAGTATCATGCACACGCGCAACAAAAGAAGATCTCACAACATATGTTTATTTGGGACAACATAAAACGCTGTAATTATAATTAAAACCAGTAGGCCTATATGACCTTTATCTTGTAGTATAATGCACGCGCGGGAACAGAAATCTCACATTTGTTGATTTCGAATTAGGCCTTCATACAAGCAATAAGGCACCCAGTTTGGAAATCATATTTCAAATTGTAATTAGTAAAACTTGTGTATGACCTTGACTTTGTAGCATTAGTCATCCATAATATGTACGGTAACGTTGTACAATTTTTTTTATCCATTAAAGGTTGTAACATAATTAAATGAAACAAGTTATTACAGAGTGCGACAGACTTGATTACAAAGTGCGACAGCTCATTTATTACAAAGTGCGACACCTTGATTGTTACAGTTATTTTTTTTTTTCAATTTCTCGGCTTGGCGGCTCCCCAAGAATGTTTCGCGGCCCATATCAAAATTAAGAATTGTGTTATCGAACACAATTTTATTTTGAAAAATAATCCGATCTCTCGAATCTTTTCTTCGATAAAGAACATGTGTCAAAATATGAAACAGAATTAATGTTTATTGTTTCAAACTGGTTTAGTTCATAATCATATAGCACTATACTAATAATCAATGTATGTATAACATTCTCAGTAACGTGCAGTATACACGGTCGAGTGTACAGTACTATTTTTTTTTAATAAAAAAAAAACTTCAAGCTAGGTATATAATGTGTACGTAATATTTTCTTGTTTCTGACATCTCAGAGTATCAAAATATGTTTCTTGAAAAAGTAACACATTTTTTTTATCATTACACCATGTAAAAAATTGCCTTTCCATTTTTTTTTTTTGCGCAACCCTTTAACATTTAAAGAAATGAAATGTAGATTAGTTATGATGTTTTAATAAAAGCTGAGGTTTTATACAAAATAAATCGTAAATCGGTATTTAAAATCAGATTTTAAATGGCCTAAAAATACTTAATTGTTGTTCATTTTCGTTATTTTCCCGATACTCAATTACCACTTTGGTTTCTACAGGGTGGGGTAATGGGATGTAACCAGTAAAGTTCCAGGTCCGTATAGCCATTGGGTGGGATCATCCGAAAACCGAAGCACAGTAATACCACGTTTAATTTTGGTCAGACTATAATCATAAATTTAAAAAATTGCATTACACTTCATCATTTAAGAATAAGTTATGACCATGATTATGACCATGACTTAAAAGTTGTATTCATAATATGAATGGTTGTAGGCTACTATTAACCAGTCAACCTCATAAAACACGTACATATTGAAATCATTAGGTTTAACGTACCGGCGTCGGTACGTCTTGGAATTTGATAGGGCCTACAACATGATCTACGCTATACAATTATAAAGAGAGGAATTCCTTAATATGTGGTCATATTAGACTTTAGTTAAGATCATTCAACCAAATTTATTGGGTTAAACCTTCTAAAGACGGAACTTCCTTATGAGTAAAGGAAATATAAATTTGTATGGGTTTGAAGATATGTGACTAAGTGTCCTATGTTTAGAAGTTAAAGAATGGAGTTCTGTATGCAGTGGTTATATTAGTGTGTAATATTATCTAATAAGACCAATGAACGGACAACAAAAAACATAAACTGTGGACTTAAGTTTCTTTTTTAAGGAAATTATTTTATATGCTATGTTCGTTTGATTTATTCATTAAGGGGTCATCCTTTATTTTCATCATTTTCACGAGCGTACAAAACGTACGCTGGGGGGAGGGGGGTTCATTGCAGGTTGGATCCATGGCTAAATATAAAAAAAAAGGATTAGCCTTTATCTTTTGATTAATCTCTTAGGTTATCACACCTACACATAAGCAATCCTTGACTGATGCACATTTATTTTATAATGTTATGCCATAAGTTATATAGTGGGCTACGAATAATGTTGTATTTCATGATTTTGAACATCTTCGCGTTTTTCCCGTTAAAATTGGTTAAGTACTTACGAAGATATTATATTAATCACTGTTTTTGGTAAGGTTTTAGTCAGCTATTCAATATAATACCTTACACCCCTCTGCCGATTGCCATTCAAGCAAGGCATTACCTATCTGCCAGAGATGAATAGAAACGCATTTGCCAAGAAGATGCAATTGTTTGTGGGCCTAGGCTATATTACTATAATTATAAGGAGGTGTTCTGATGGACATTTTTTAGGGACCTATGTATTATACACTTTACAAATATTATTATTATTATTAGTATATAGCAAGCAAGAGAAACGTTTTATTTATTTATTTATTGTATAGTCTTCTGTATACCTATAGTACCTATGTTGACGTTTTTTATCTCTGTTTTTTTTTGTTTTTTTTTTCGTTTTTTTTTGTGCATGTTATGATTGTATATGTTATTGTCATTTTCTTTTTATGACCCTAATATGCTCATCTGTGTTTGGATTTTGTTTTCTATTTGTAGCAAACTTTACATTGTTGTCACAGTAAATCATTGAATATAGCTTGCTATCAATTAATCATGTCCCAATGTCTAGTTGTGGGAGTGGTCAACAAACAATTATTTAACATTAATTTGGTAGTTAATTCCAGTAAACAATGTATTCACAAATAACTTTAGAAGGCTGTTTAATTAAAATAATGTTTATCTACTTTCACTCAATAGACTTTTTGAAATGTAGCAAGATCTACACTATGGTTTGCTGCGGTTTCATTTCCGTGTTGATAGGCGGCCCAGTGTAAAACAGGGCACACATCTGATTACCCTCCAAAAACAACAGTTATTTGTCAGGAAATAACAATCATTATTAGGAAAAGTTAACTGTAATGTATTAATTTTTTTCCTAGTAAAATTTTAATAACTTAATACATGAAAATATTGTAACAACGCTGTCCAAAAATAAAAACTTACGCCTCCTTCATATTGGAAGCAAAAAAGTCAGCAAAAGTAGTTAAAATCATTGAATATCATCTTATTTTGCAACTTAACGTGAGTCAGTGGTGTGTTTCATTCTTAAAATCCTGAGCTGCACTGATGAGATCTAACAAGATCGAAACGGTACTGTCTGCAGATTGGAATATATATATATATATATATATTAACTACCAAAAGTTAAAAGAAAAGAAGCTTGTTATTTTTATTATATTTAATCTTGAATGTTCTAATGTTTCTTAATTTATTTAAAAAAAATATTTTAAATAGAAAATAATTTGTTTCTGTATTAGTTTCAACTAAAGAAGTTTCTGTAATATGGGAGAATTTTTTTTTTTCTACTTTTAAATTTTGATTTTTAATTCTGTATACAAGATGAATGTGCATGTTTTTTTGTACGCAAGCTTGTCTTTGAGTTGGGTTAACTCACTGAAATCTATAAAAAAAATAATCTGTTATCAAAAATCTCCAAAATATGAAGTTAGTTCTGGCCATATCTGCAAAAGCATGGGAAGATTTTTAAATTTAGTAGACTCAAAATGGAGGTGGTTTGAGGCTTTACTTTACAGAATATAGCACTATTACGGTAGCTACTTGCCACCTGCTAATTTTCCCCACTGATTTTTTCTACCTGGAGAGTTATTCCCGGCCCAGGCTATTCCCCCACCCCTCCATTTTTTCGATGCATTGTTCCTCCAGTTTTCCTATTGATTTTTTCCCATCAGGTTATTTTCATTATACTTTATAAGAGAGAACATTTTTTTTGTGTGTGTTTTCTCTATATCAATTAATTATTGTCTAGTCATTGTAAGGTTACACTAAAAAGGTGTGCCGATGATACAAAAGCGTTATTCAATCAATTGACTGATTGACTATTGATGCATTTGCTATACCGTATTGATGAAGCCTAAATACACATTGTAGAAACGTTTTGAAAGTTTAAATCCGGTTTTACATAAAAAATACAGGAAAGAAAACAGGGTATCGTTATAACATGTTTCCTCTTTTGGAATTTCGATATCACAACTGATTGTTACAGTTATTTTTTTTTCAATTTCTCGGCTTGGCGGCTCCCCAAGAATGTTTCGCGGCCCATATCAAAATTAAGAATTGTGTTATCGAACACAATTTTATTTTGAAAAATAATCCGATCTCTCGAATCTTGGTTCTTCGATAAAGAACATGTGTTAAAATATGAAACAGAATTAATGTTTATTGTTTCAAAGTGGTTTAGTTCATAATCATAGCACTATACTAATAATCAATGTATGTATAACATTATCAGTAACGTGCAGTATACACGGTCGAGTGTACAGTACTATTTTTTTTTAATAAAAAAAAACTTCAAGCTAGGTATATAATGTGTACGTAATATTTTCTTGTTTCTGACATCTCAGAGTATCAAAATATGATTCTTGAAAAAGTAACACATTTTTTTTATCATTACACCCTGTAAAAAATTGCCTTTCCATATTTTTTTTTTTGCGCAACCCTTTAACATTTAAAGAAATGAAATGTAGATTAGTTATGATGTTTTAATAAAAGCTGAGGTTTTATACAAAATAAATCATAAATCGGTATTTAAAATCAGATTTTAAATGGCCTAAAAATACTTAATCGTTGTTTATTTTCGTTATTTTCCCGATACTCAATTACCACTTTGGTTTCTACAGAGTGGGGTAATGGGATTTAACCAGTAAAGTTCACAGGTCCGTATAGCCATTGGGTGGGATCATCCGAAAACCGAAGCACAGTAATACCACGTTTAATTTTGGTCAGACTATAATCATAAATTTAAAAAATTGCATTATACTCATCATTTAAGAATAAGTTATGACCATGATTATGACCATGACTTAAAAGTTGTATTCATAATATGAATGGTTGTAGGCTACTATTAACCAGTCAACCTCATAAAACACGTACATATTTAAATCATTAGGTTTAACGTACCTGCGTCGGTACGTCTTGGAATTTGATAGGGCCTACAACATGATCTACGCTATACAATTATAAAGAGAGGATTTCCTTAATATGTGGTCATATTAGACTTTAGTTAAGATCATTCAACCAAATTTATTGGGTTAAACCTTCTAAAGACGGAACTTCCTTATGAGTAAAGGAAATATAAATTTGTATGGGTTTGAAGATATGTGACTAAGTGTCCTATGTTTAGAAGTTAAAGAATGGAGTTCTGTATGCAGTGGTTATATTAGTGTGTAATATTATCTAATAAGACCAATGAACGGACAACAAAAAACATAAACTGTGGACTTAATTTTTTTTTTAAGGAAATTATTTTATATGTTATGTTCGTTTGATTTATTCATTAAGGGTCATCCTTTATTTTCATCATTTTCACGAGCGTACAAAACGTACGCTGGGGGGAGGGGGTTCATTGCAGGTTGGATCCATGGCTAAATGGAAAAAAAAGGATTAGCCTTTATCTTTTGATTAATCTCTTAGGTTATCACACCTACACATAAATAATCCTTGACTGATGCACATTTATTTTATAATGTTATGCCATAAGTTATATAGTGGGCTACGAATAATGTTGTATTTCATGATTTTGAACATCTTCACGCTTTTCCCGTTAAAATTGGTTAAGTACTTACGAAGATATGATATTAATCACTGTTTTTGGTAAGGTTTTAGTCAGCTATTCAATATAATACCTTACACCACTCTGCCGATTGCCATTCAAGCAAGGCATTACCTATCTGCCAGAGATGAATAGAAACGCATTTGCCAAGAAGATGCAATTGTTTGTGGGCCTAGGCTATATTATTATAATTATAAAGAGGTGTTCTGGTGGACATTTTTTAGGGACCTATGTATTATACACTTTACAAATATTATTATTATTATTATTAGTATATAGCAAGCAAGAGAAACGTTTTATTTATTTATTTATTGTATAGTCTTCTGTATACCTATAGTACCTATGTTGACGTTTTTTATTTCTGTTTTTTTTGTTGACGTTTTTTATTTCTTTTTTTTTTTTTTTTTCGTTTTTTTTTTGTGCATGTTATTATTGTATATGTTATTGTCATTTTCTTTTTATGACCCTAATATGCTCATCTGTGTTTGGATTTTTTTTTATTTGTAGCAAACTTTACAATGTTGTCACAGTAAATCATTGAATATAGCTTGCTATCAATTAATCATGTCCCAATGTCTAGTTGTGGGAATGGTCAACAAACAATTATTTAACATTAATTTGGTAGTTATTTCCAGTAAACAATGTATTCACAAATAACTTTAGAAGGCTGTTTAATTGAAATAATGTTTATCTACTTTCACTCAATAGACTTTCTGAAATGTAGCAAGATCTACACTATGGTTTGCTGCAGTTTCATTTCCGTGTTGATAGGCGGCCCAGTGTAAAACAGGGCACACATCTCTGATTACCCTCCAAAAACAACAGTAATTTGTCAGGAAATAACAATCATTATTAGAAAAACTGTAATGTATTAATTTTTTTCCTAGTAAAATTTTAATAACTTAATACATGAAAATATTGTAACAACGCTGTCCAAAAATAAAAACTTACGCCTCCTTCATATTGGAAGCAAAAAAGTCAGCAAAAGTAGTTAAAATCATTGAATATCATCTTATTTTGCAACTTAACGCCCAGTGGCGGATCCAGGTGGGGGGGTTCAAGGGGTTCGGACGAATCCCCCTCTTTGAAGAAACGTAACAAAATACTATTGGGTCCTGGCTTACAAAACTCATTACCAACCGTTTTCCGCGCATCGTGCGGGACGGTCCCGCTTCAAAGTGATTTTGGATGTAACACGCATTTGAAAGAAACACATGCGTGATCTTAAATTTGTCACGCATTTAGTCCAGGCATGACGACGAATAATCACGAATTCAGGGAAAATATATTTAAAACTAGAAGAAATTAGTTTTATTAAAAATATAAAACAATCATGCAGTAACTTGAGTCATTAGAGAGCTTTCGTTATCGCGTTTGAGATTCAATTCACCAAAAGCTTTGGCGGTGCCTGTGGTCTTGCGCGTTCATTGTCACAATGTTGATTATCCATGTACAAAAATAAAAACAAATGAAATTAAATATTTTGATAAATAATTTTCTCATAAATAAAGACAACGAAATTCCTAATATATATATATATATATATATATATA
>NW_022742304.1:47164-50648 GCF_011630105.1 Anneissia japonica | reverse complement strand
ATGTTAAGTTTGTCAATCATTTATCCACAGCGTCATCTTGCATCCCTGATTAACGATGTGTTGGTTAAAAGCATTGTGTACTTATAAACAAATTCGAAATACAGTACAAGGGAAACGCACTCTAGCCATGGGCGGATCCAGGATATGAAAGAGGGTGGTTCAAAATGTCTTTAAAAAAAACCCTAACATTAAAAGGGGTCCTGGCTGTCTCTTATACACATCTAGATGTGTATAAGAGACAGTATATATACTCGCGCGAATAAGCACTCGGGCGCTAAAAATGTTTTTGAGGGGCACTTA
This sequence comes from Anneissia japonica, assembly GCF_011630105.1. Lineage (NCBI taxonomy): Eukaryota > Metazoa > Echinodermata > Crinoidea > Comatulida > Comatulidae > Anneissia > Anneissia japonica. Next base: position 50,348 of record NW_022742304.1, on the reverse strand, counting down.
TTCAAACGATGCGCTCATGAAAACAATGGAAATTGAGGGGACGCCTATAGAAGTAGATGAAAACTGTGGAGTGCTTATGTAACTTCAAGAGGCACTTTTTAATGATGCAATTTAATTTATATATATATATATTAAATTGCATATATATATATATATATATATATATATATATATTGAAATGCAACAAAAAGGAAATCTGACAAAGAAAGAAAAAAAATCAACCGACACTCGAGCCCGTGACCTTCCACAAACATGGCGAACGTCAGCACAACTTGACCACAACGCAATGGTGGTTTAAGCGTCCAGAAGAATATGTGGTTCATGTGCCTTGCTTATTATTACATATATTTTTATTTTTATTTCAATATTTGTTCATATATTCCTTAAACCAGATTTACACTTTTTTTAGTGCATGGCCGGTATATTATGACCCAGAAAATAAAAAATTTCCACTGCAAATCCTAAGTAAGTGCCACTTGTTACTGAATAATAGCTATGCAAAATGTATGTCGGCCATCTTTGGACGCCATTGTGAAATTATTATAACAAATTAAGATTTAATGAGCCAGTAGTGAGCATGTATTACGGGTTTAGGATAAGATATGGCTATCTATTCTACCCCCACCACCTTGTTACTATATATATAGAATTACCCTTTTTAGGTAAAAGGTCATAAACAAATTTTCTTTGGTGGTATTGCAGGTCGATGTCAAAAGTTTCCAACAGAAATCGCTTTGTAAATAATTTTTTGCCACTTTAAAACTTTGATTAGAGCATTGCTTTGGCCTTTTTTCGACTTTATGCGTAAAATGTAAATGGTTCTGTTTTGAGTTTTCATTTTTTATATGCAGGTCTCTGTTTTCAAATATAAAGAACAGCACCACCACCACTATTCTTTCATATAAATTATCCTATCAAACAATCATTCATTTATGATAAGATAAAAAAAAATGGCAATACCAAATTAAGCAAGACTCCAATAGCTAGGTGCCAGCAGCACAGCTTATAAGAAGCAAAATAATATAAAAAGAAAAAATAAAATAACTTCTAAAACTCCGGAGAGTAAGCTGCTTTCTTCTCTTCCTAGATTATGCCTTTCAATACATTATAAACCCTGCAATGGAAGCATGTCATGCGCAGATACCAAAATGTCCACGAAATTGTTCAAGCGGAACTCTCAACAAAATTAGATATAAAGATGTGGGGTAGGAAAAAAGTCCCGAGAAGTTCCATAAAACCATTCATGCGTTAATTCAGACATATAAAGATGTGGGCTGAATCACTCGTGCGGAACTCTGCTATGCAAAGTTGTAGGCTCATTGTGTATACTGTAGCGTGTACCTAAATACAACGGTGGGGGAAAACTAGAAGATGTAACAGCAGTATGTTCTATTAAGTTAAAATTTGTACTCAATAAAATGGGTTATACTGAGCCGATTTTCACCATTCAAAAGTCGATATGAGGTGCTAGTAAACGTTTATTAAGTTTTTTGGAAAGAAAATAATGAAATTATGTCTCTAAATAGAAGTTCATATGCATCAGCCGAATTTGTACAATTGTTTATCAGTGTGATTAATCTGCTCAATAAACAATTTTAATTACTTTTGCAAATATAAAGATGTGGGATGTGGGTAACCCACATCTTTATATTATACGACTTTTCATGGATCTCGACTTGCTATGTGAAGGTGTGTGTACGCTTTTCAAAAAGTAAAAAATAACGATTTGGAAATGTTAGCCTACGTTTTTGTACCTAGCAATTCACGAGTAAATGTTAAGTTTGTCAATCATTTATCCACAGCGTCATCTTGCATCCCTGATTAACGATGTGTTGGTTAAAAGCATTGTGTACTTATAAACAAATTCGAAATACAGTACAAGGGAAACGCACTCTAGCCATGGGCGGATCCAGGATATGAAAGAGGGTGGTTCAAAATGTCTTTAAAAAAACCCTAACATTAAAAGGGGTCCTGGGGACTTCCCCCAGGAAAATTTTGATTCCTAGATGGCCGGAAATGAGCTTTCCCTACTTCTGAGGAGTTTTAATGACCTTCAAGTTCTTCAAAATTCAAGGTTTTCTCCTCTTGAAAAAGATCAGGTAATTTTATATCATTCTTTAGGCCATTATATAGAGAAAAAATCAAAGACATAAGCAATATAATTATTCCAACAATATTGCGCAGAACGCACTTTCGTATTACGACATTGAACCAAAAACAGTTTGTATAATTTTATTTAATTGAAGGCTAGTTGGGCTAAGCATTGTCTGATTTGCCAACCTATATGCCTAGGTAGGTTCAGGTGCGGATCTAGCAGGGGGACCGTTCCCCCACCCCGTCAGTCACGCCGAAAAATTAATAAAAATTGAGAAGAGTTAAGGGAAGAAAGAAAGAGGGAAAAAACGAAGTTTACCCATGAGTTCAGTGACGGATCCAGCAGAGGGCGAAAGGAGATCTCGATTATTTTACCACTCACTAATTTTGAATTTTCTATTGATTGTCAACGAACACAACGCTATTATCCCCGACGCATCAATCAGGATGTAAACAGGCCAAAAGGCGGAGACCTAAAGACAGAGTTTTTTTAGCCGGAATGTAGTACCCAGCTAAGAACAGCTATCCATGCTCAGCATTGAGTAACGCCTACGCGTTCTCGTGCTAAAATCCACAGGCCACTGACCCTTTATACCGTAATGATTTTGATAAAACAATCACAATTCTCTGTACTATCTACTAAACATTTAACGAATGAACGTCCTTGTGTTGTGGTCATATTAGACTGTTATATTTTTAAAGAAGACCATTCAGCAAACAACATAAAACAAAATTCCCACGTCGAAGCATGCATAAAACGTACGATTTCCTGAAATTTGGAAATAGAGCGGACTTCCTTATGATTTTTCCTTATGTTGTGGTCATATTAGAATATAATATCACTAAAGACCATTCAACAAACAACATGAAACATAGGGCCTATTATATCAAACTTTTAGGTTAAAATTTCCGCTTCCGAGCATGCATATAACGTATTTTTTTAGATATATATTTTCATGACAGTCGAGAATGTACTGATTATATAACTTATAAATAATTACTGTTGTCCAATTGTGTGCATTGAAAATGTGATGACGAACTCGGGATACGACCCCCGGTTGACACTCATATCAAAGGGCCTGTTAATTAA
>NW_022742304.1:35056-47059 GCF_011630105.1 Anneissia japonica | reverse complement strand
TTTTAGGTTAAAATTTCCGCTTCCGAGCATGCCTATAACGTAATTTTTTAGATGTATATTTTCATGTCAGTCGAGAATGTACTGATTATATAATTACTGTTGTCCAATTGGGTGCAATGAAAATGTGACGACGAACTCGAGATATGGGCCTCGGTTGACACTCATATCAAAGGGCCTGTTAATTAACCTTGCACAGGAGCCTGTCGTCACCTGCTACAATGCCTTCTCCTCCTTATCATCATCACATTATCATCATCATCATCACCTTCATCATCGCAATTCTTATTTGCTAAAATGGGGGGAAATCTATTAATTCGACGCGACGGAACAAGCAAACATTAGGTTTTCCTCCCATGACCCCGCCCACTCAGGGAACACATTATGTGCGATAGCCTAGGGTAAAGCTCGGTTTCCATATAATCGCTCACCCTATCGGTGACAGTCGATCGCCGACAGTTGTTGGGAAGGTTGAACCTTATTCAACTTTTCCAGACGAATCAGGGTGCATTGCTAGCTGCCTTGCGCAATCGGAAAGGTACCCCGATTCGTCTGTGAACCACAACTGACATGACTGTCGGCGATAGGGTGAGCGATTCTTGGAAACCGAGCTAAAACTCTGGATCAACGTTCTGAGAGGTCCCTATTCTCAAAATTGTCTATTACCTCAGCCCCAACCATGGTGGGGGCAGTGACGTGGACCCTCACGCACCCCCTACCGCCAAATCCTTCATCCGCCCCAGAGGGGTCTAAGAGAGGAGGAGCATACGAGGGAGCATAACTGCCGTCGGGAGGAAGTCAATGGTTTTGTCGAGAAACACTGCTTTGAAAAAGCATTTTTACCTTCCGAGAGTGCCATTTCCGAGCGTTTATTCTTAAAATTTGCTCCAAGGGCCACTAAATTATATATAAATCATCAAACAAATGTACAGTGTAAATCATCAAACAAATGTACAGTGTTCGAATAAAGGACATAATAATACATCGGGTTCGAGTCCCGCCAGAGGCACAATTTCTTTATTCATTTATTTACAGGACTACATTCGTTGAGAGCTATGCTGCACGATGTATTATTATTATTATTATTATTATTATTATTATTATTATTATTATTATTATTATTATTATTATTATTATTATTATTACCTTTGACGATTTATATATACAGTAATTTAGCAGTGTTAACGGCTATCTTGATTTATATTTATATTATGTGTAACCATTTGTTTCTAGCCGTACCTATTGTGTAATGGAGTGTATCTGGTGGTATTTGAATCTGTTCAACCATAAAGCCTCCGTGGTCTATTGGTTATGACGCTCGCCTTGACAGCTAGAGATCGCAGGTTCGTGTCCCGCCAGAGCCATTTTATTACACAATTTCTTTATTCATTTATTCACAAGACTACATTCGTTGCTACACGATGTATTATTATGTCCTTTATTCGAACACTGTATTTACCTTTCTTTGATGATTTATATATAATTTAACAGTGTTAACGGCTATCTTGATTTATATTTATATATATATACATATTTAAGTCCAATTAAATGCTTAACCTGCAGTAATGAACATTTTTATTTTATTTAATTTGAGAATCAAAGGCAAGTACAGAACAGTTCGGGACTATCCTGTTTCCGTGTCTGGCACTTCATGTGGTTCCATCAGGGGTGGTGCTAGCAGGGGTCCAGGAGGGCAAAGGACCTCCCGTCGTTGACCCCTGACCCCTCGCTTGGACCCCCTGTTGGGAAATTTCCAGCAAGGTCGTCGGGGAAAGATCAAATCTTGAGCGCTGAAAGTACAATTCAGGCACGCCTTAGTAAGTTGTCAAATTTTAGAGAAAAAACTGGTTAGTGCGAGAAGTGCTCCCTTATGTGCGAGGTGTTGTATATACTATTACGATCACATAGGTTGCAGTCGTAGTGCCAGCTCTTCATAGACAGGGGGCTGGTACCTCCGACAGGGGGTTAGTACCCCTGACAGGGGACTCTTAACTTGCATGGTTTTCTATCAAATTATGCTTTTTAAATAAAGAATCCAATAATTAACACAAAATAATTTTTCCCCGACGGGTAGTGGTGGGGGGGGGGGGGGGGGGGTGGTGGTGTTAGCAAAAAGAGTATGTTTTATACTCTCGTGAAAATAATGGATGACCCCTAAGTAAAATGCACACATTATTCATGATAAATTTCAAGATTTTAAATAAACTGATCATTTATATTTTTTAAACTCTCTATAGCTGTAGTGGTCACTCATACAATAGTACATGTACATAATTTGCATTTTACAGTTTTCTACACTTCTATGAACCGAAAGTCCACTGATTAATCTCAGATAAGATAGTATAATACATACTCTAAGTATCGAAATGCACGCCGTCGTGTCGGGATTCAATTTTTCGACATTAATTATGTCATCATCCTGATGATGACATAATTAATGTCGAAATATTGAATACCGACACGATGGCGTGCAATTCGATACTTGGAGTATGTATTATACTATCCTACACGCCTATGTGTAGTGGAAATACTGTACTAATACAGTAAATCAGGTTAAACACATTCTTAAAATTATGATTAAATTAATGCAATATTTTTTTAAATTTTATTTGATTATATTAACTTATTAACATAGTAGATAATGACATTTCATTTATTTTTGTTGTTTAAATTATAGAGCTAATACAAAATGAAGTTGGTCTCCTATGTCAACGATAGAAGGATAATAAAATTATAATTAAAAGTTTGTTTGGAAATATAATGGAATTTAAATTTCTCTGGTAAAAATCACTTTTAATTTCATATTGCATTAGACCTGAGGTATGTACGCATTTTACTAGCCAAACTGGATACCGGTACTGTATAATGCCTAACATCTGTCTTGAAAGGTGGGTGGCAAGTTGAATCCACATCAACCGCCGCCACAGCATTGTTGTGGCTAAGGTGCAAAAGTTTGATGGTATGGTACTTCTAGAGGGCCGGAAAATAGTAAAATTCATCTCTATTATATTCATTCTGATGGATAATATTTTAATGATAATAATAACATTAATAAGAATAGGCCTAATACAAATTTAATAACTATAAATTGAATGACCTTGTTTATTCTGTATAGATAATAATTTAATGATAATATTAACAATAATAAGAATAATACAAATTAAATAACATAAAGAGGAAATTTAATAACCTTGTTTATTCTGTGGATAATAATTTAATAACAATAATAAGAATAATACAAATTTAATAACTATAAAGAACAAATGTAATAACCTTGTTTATTCTGTATGGATAATAATTTAATGACAATAATAAGAATAATACATATTTAATAACTATAAAGAGCAAATTTAATAACATTGTTTATTTTGTATAGATAATAATTTAATGATAATAATAACAAAAGAATAATACAAATTTAACTATAAAGAACAAATGTAATACCCTTGTCTTTTTTGTATGGGTAATAATTTAATGATAATAAAAACAATACTAAGAATATTACAAATTTAATAACTATAAAGAACAGATGTAATAACCTTGTTTATTCTGTATGGATATAAGTTTGATGATAATAATAACAATAATAAAAATAATACAAATTTAATAACTATACAGAGCAAATGTAATAACCATGTTTATTCTATATCAGGGCATAGAGAAAATTCTGTATGATCAGGGGTTCTCAACTATATCGCAAAAGGGGCCAAAATTGTTCATTGAATCAATTTACAGGGCCCGGAAAGAGGTGTACTATGGCGCGTAGAGACAGCATCGTCGCAGGTGCGAGCCAGGGGATTAGGAGGGGGATGTTCCTTCCCGCATTAGACATTTTTTGAAAATAATAAGCTGCTAGACGCTAATACAGGGCATCTTGTCCTAAGAAAGTTACCCTTGTGTTTTGTAATGCGAAAGTCAAAATGTTATGTATCACACAATGGCTCATCGGTAATTACTAATACAATATTTCTTTGCTGTAAGCTGCGATTGGCCTAGGACCTAGTTCTTCTTATTTAATTAATTAAATGGCTACACTTTGTGGGGAAATATTTAGGCAAAACATAATGAACATGTTTTAAGGCTGAGAAATCAAGGCCCAAGCCTAATGGATTTTTGGCTTGTTCTCGCGGGCCGCACAACACGCACTCGCGGGCCGCCAAGAGAACCTCTTGTTCTATATGGATAGCATTGTTAAATAAGTTGAAATAAATAATCAAAAGTATTTTAGTTTTATGAAAAAATAATTATGTAAAAATTGTAGCTTTGTAAGTTTTTTTTGTTTGTTTTTTTTTCAGCATGGTAATTCATTTCTTGTATTATATAGATACTTTGCTGCCTATATTTGTATACATATTTTCCATGTAAATGTTTTTGTTACTGACTGTTACTGCAATTGAATTAATAAAGATTTAACGTAAAAGAATGATACATCTTTATGTATTCCATGTATATAAATTCTTGTTTTATTTAACGCAGTGATGTAAAGGAGGAGAGGCAAAACATAATGAACATGTTTTAAGGCTGAGAAATCAAGGCCCAAGCCTAATGGATTTTTGGCTTGTTCTCGCGGGCCGCACAACACGCACTCGCGGGCCGCCAAGAGAACCTCTTGTTCTATATGGATAGCATTGTTAAATAAGTTGAAATAAATAATCAAAAGTATTTTAGTTTTATGAAAAAATAATTATGTAAAAATTGTAGCTTTGTAAGTTTTTTTTTTTTTTTTTTTTCAGCATGGTAATTCATTTCTTGTATTATTTAGATACTTTGCTGCCTACATTTGTATACATATTTTCCATGTAAATGTTTTTGTTACTGTTACTGTTACTGCAATTGAATTAATAAAGATTTAACGTAAAAGAATGATACAACTTTATGTATTCCATGTATATAAATTCTTGTTTTATTTAACGCAATGATGTAAAGGAGGAGTTGGCGGCAAAGTCCGGGGTGGGGGGAAATTGTTCTAGGAGAATAAAATCCGGGGAAAAATGTCACTGGGAGAAATTGTCCGTGAGGCGAGGAATACCGGGCCAAGTGTCCGAGGGAAAATGTGGAGCTTGGGCACCAGCCCGCTTCCCGTGTGCCGTATGTGGCAGATCCATGACCGGTCGTAATAAGGATAGGCGCATATAGATGTCTCTAGGATAAAGTCGACCATTATTATTACAGGTATTATTATTGTTACCGTTTATGATATCATTAATGTTGTTGTTAATTGTTATTGAGATATTTTTAGTGTAGTGTAGTGAAATTTTCGGGAACTACTTGGGAATATTTTATTGCATCTTAACTCACCTGTTCGCATTAATCCCACTGTTCAGACCGTGTCATCGCTCGTCTCTACATTTTCCTCCGAATTTAGCATTCGGAGTGTATTTATTCATTAATAGACGTGTCAGCTCAGAATGCAGGAAAGTGCATTTCTAAGTATCTCGAAAAACAAAACATTCCGAAGAAGCACCCCCGCCTAGGTCAAATCCACCGACAGAACAACAATAAACGGTAGTCTTCTCACAAGACCACCCATGCCGTGACTACTGTATCTAGGGTGAATTCTGGACCCGCGATTGCCGCCCACACTTGCTGTGGAAACGAACTTTATACCTCCTTCTTTAGACCACTATTTTTTAGAAAAATATATTATCAACAGATTGGCTCAGATCTAATATCTTCCTGTATGAACATATGTCACCGGTTAAACCGGACATGATTGTTATTGTTAACAGGCCTGTACATTAAGATATACCTACGGAATAACACTCTTAATATTTATACATCAGCCATCAATGGTCTTAGGCCTGCCAACAGAAAATGAGATCTGTTTTTTTAACAATTATATTAGCATCCACAGCATTATCACTGCGGTGTCCATGTGGGTGGAGTATCTACCAGTCTAACTGCTACAGATATTATCCGCAGAGAAAGACATTTACGCAGAGTTTGGATTTTTGTGAACAGCAGATATTTTACTCTGCACATAGGTAAGAATTACAGTATTCCTATTTTATTTTAATTGAGGTTTCAATCGAACATAGTACAATGCAGTACAGTATAATGATACCGACCTCTTGGCGGTAGCACTGGCGTGACGAACGTGTTTATTATATCTCTTTATTGCAAATATACGTACAACATAATATGACTTTTAATGGGATATTCCTCTAACCAAGCTTGACCTAACTACATACATTTATCCCCACCCCCAAACATAATCGATACAGTTCAATAAGTAATTATTAAATAATAAAATATAATAAACAAAGCTTTATTCTAAATACTCGGATAACAAAAATATTTTTAGTTTTGAAACAGAAATATTTAATATTTCTTGAAGTGACCTTTCTCAACTCAATAGGTAAAGACTTCCATTATTTAGCACCGGAAAAAGCAAGTCTAAAATGGCCTAAATTAGTTCGTCCATCTGGGTATGGATAAATTAAAATTACAATTAAAACTTGTTCTATATTTATGTCCAGCGTTCTCAAAATAGCCAGATATACTATGCGGTAACCTATAGTTAAATTAATCGGATATAAAATTTAAAACAAATAATTTATAGAGCTTATTATATCCAATATTTTAAGTTTATAAAATATAGGTGCACAATGAGTTTTAAAACTAGAAAATGTGATGCATATTGGTTTCAAACAAGATTGATAAATACTGCCACATACCTCAATGCAATAAATCAAATTAGATTTAATAAGGAAATATAAAGCGTAACTAATGTGTCCTCTGGGACACTGCCTTAACTTTAATAAACTTCCAGCTCCCTTTTTAATGTTATTATACAATTCATAAATATGTTCTTTAAATTTAAGAAATTTATCAAGTTTAACGCCAACGAAAGAGACAGAATTAGATCAGAAATTATTATTTGTTTTAATTATTAAAAATGATATACTGTAATTGCTTTTATCGGAATGTATTGGTAACTTGTTTGCGTTCCAACATTCTGTTACATTTTGGAAATGAAATAGACATGTTCTCAGAAAAAATTTAAATACATTGCTATCGTCCTTATAAACAAATCGAAAATCAAGAAAATCATTTAAACAAAATCGATAAGTAACTTATTAGTGACACACCCATTAGAACAAACAGAGACCTGTTATTAAGATCAGAATGCCAAAGTAAAGAGTGCACCCCTCGTCCCGTCATATTGTAATTTTGAAATTAAAATTCCATGGTTAATAGTATCAAACGCTTTAATAAAATCAACGAAAATACCAAGGGCAGCTTTTAAATTATCGTTAAGTTATTGTTTTTAATTGTATTTATCGCTAAATAATATTGTGCTGTATCTTTTACAAAATCCATATTAATTTTTATAAAATAACTTGATTTTTTTTAAAATCAAACGGTCATAAAATATCGTTGGAAGATAATCAAAAATTTCGCAAATTATAGCATCATGATGAACATTACAATCATAGTGAGTGGATACTGGGTTTGGTCTACAGGAGTTCGTGCTTCGAACAGGTCATTCCGTTCATAGAAGAAGCCTTTTGATGGAGAAAGTGTACCTTTTTAGCAAAGGTTTGCCTAGGTCGAAACAAACTCCGGCTATATAAAATTGATTATAAGATTGAAAAAATATTAATCTTGTTATTGTAGTAGTGATTCTATGTACACGTAATCATTGTTATTTATTCGTTAATGTCATTATATTTACATTTAAATTGAAATTTAATGTATTGTTTAAGTATGAATTATTATATTCATGTAAAAATTAATCTTATCAATTAAAATTGTATATTTTAAATAATATAGTAGGCATAGCCGAGGTCTAGCCTAGGCCTAAACGAGTGACCATATCATTTGAGTGTATAACATTATGGAAAATATGAATAAAACGTAAAATTGTGTAAGAATAAAAGAAGAAGGAAGAATAGGAAAGACATTTGGAGCGGCTGAAATTATATAAGACTACGTTTTGTATAAATACTTAAAAGAAAAATAACGCTAAAAAAAAGAAGACTTTTCTACTTCTTTATAGTGTCATCTTCAAGTTCAAATATTGAATTGAATAATATACAAATGTTTATAATCTATAAACAAAAGCTGTAAACTAGAATGCCAAAGTTCGTAACAGTGAACAAATAAAATTTATTTTATTTTGTAATCTTGGTGTTTATATGTTTAGTAAGAAGATACTGCAATAATAGCTATTGAAAAAAATAATAATATACCTGTTTCTTTAAATTCTATGGGCCAGCACCAAGCCAACAAATAGTAAACAGGTATCTATACATAGTCCAAGTGAAAATGAGTTTGTGTTCGGACTCGTGCCGTCTGGCGTCACCGTTTGGCTTGGGCTATACGTTGATAACAATTTCAAGAGAGGAGCATGGCTTTGGACTGATGGGTCACCGTTTGACTACAGTAATTGGGCCCCTGGTGAACCGAACGGTAATAAACAAGATTATGGCTCAATGTGGAATTGTGTTCATCCAAAAAAATGGGATGATGCTAATCCGAATAGTTATTACAGTTTTGTCTGCAAAGTGCCTGCTGGTGATTGTCTTAAATCACAATATGAAAGTAAGTGAATGGCTAGTCCTTTCGTATAGAATATAATCATATTTTTAAAATTTATATTAATTTTAAATTGTAGATGTGTATAAGAGACAGATATATATATATATATATATATATAGGCCTATATATATAATTCTTTTGTTTATTTTTTTTTTATTTTCCCCCTTTTTTTTTACCCCTCAACAGTTTTTATTTCTTCTGTAATTCCATATTTGAGTTCTAAAATATAATGCATGGTATATATATATAATGAGTTGTATCCAAATAATGCAGTGATTTACACTCCACATTTAGGCAAGGTATACCGTGCTACCGATTGCAAAAATGGCGGCAAATTCAACGGCAGCAAAATCACCGGCGGAGTATGCATTTGTCCTTCACCTTATTCGTGCATAGACTGCTCGTGGTATAATGGTAAGTACAGTTCTTCAGGTGCTGCGCATTGTTACAGACACGGGGAAGTCATAAACTCTTTTATTTTTTTTTAAATTAAAATCAGTTCATGAGCCTAAATAGTGTCACAAGTGATTTTAAATATAGTAGGGTATATATTATATCAATATCATTAGGGTATATTAGGGTCTAGGCCCGGACCCGGTGTGCGATCGCTCTTGTTACAATCATGGAGGTATAAATATAGACTAGAAAAAAAATCTGAAAAAAATGAGTTAGGGGGAGTGGAATGTTTTAGAAGCAATCCACATAGCCAGATATCCTAATTAATTCCTTCTGGTCACCCTAAGCCCTGTTGACACTTGATTTTACTCCTTGTATACAAATTGCGGCCATTTTGAAAAATGGCCGCCAAATTTATCTAAAATGTACATAAAATTGAAACTAAATAAGCTACAGATATGATTTTGGTGTCTAAACTCATAATTTCTAGACAGGCAACAATCTAGACATATAAAAACTACTGTCACTCAAGCCAGAATGGAACATAATTAAAAAATAGGTGTTTATTTGTTTAGAAATAATCGAAAAATGTACATAAAATAATAACGAGTATATAAGCTAGTTTTCTATGTAATCCAGATAGATTTTTGAGCAAAAATAGATTTTATTGACTAATTTTATCATTTTTACTGCGCTGAATTCAAAAAAGTTAGGTGCCATTTTTTTCCCAAAGGCATCGGCCGCCATTTTGAATTTCAAGATGGCTGACGCACCACATAAAACATGGTCATGATTGGTGTCAATGGAAAGCAGTGGCGGATAGGGGGGTTCAAGGGGTTCGGACGAACCCCCCTCTGTGAAGAAACGTAACAAAATACTGTTGGTTTCTGGCTTACAAAACGCATTACCAACCGTTTCTCGCGCATCGTGCGGGACGGTCCCGCTTCAAAGTGATTTTGGATGTAACACGCATTTGACAGAAACACATGCGTGATCTTAAATTTGTCACACATTTAGTCCATGCATGACGACGAATAATCACGAATTCAGGGAAAATATATTTAAAATTAGAAGAAATTAGTTTTATTAAAATTATAAAACAATCATGCAGTAACTTGAGTCGTTGGAGAGCTTTCGTTATCGCGTTTGAGATTCAATTCTCCAAAAGCTTTGGCGGCGCGTGTGATTATCCATAAAGCTATCCAAAAATAAAAACAAATTATATTAAATATTTTGATAAATAATTTTCTCATTATAAATAAAGACAACGAAATTCCTAATATATATATATATATATATAAATTTAAATTTTATTTATATATTATTAAAGAATCTCTATTGAGATCCAGCGGGCCGCCATTGATGCACGGTAGAGATTGCATCTTTAGATCTCCGATCTTGTTCACAAATTCACAGACTAGTGCTGTCTCGTAAGAATTTCGTAGGACGCGTTAAGAACTATTTCGTAGGACGCGTTAAGAATGACAAAATATTCTCTGTATCTACTGGAACCGAGCCGCATAGCTTGTATTCCACTATTTGCATTCACACCTGGGCTGTGTATATATTTTGCCTTGGTTTGGCTCTGTAATCATTAGTCGTCGTGGGACTAGTCTGGGCCCTACCTAAGCTAGCCGAACGTTTCGTTTGGGTCTGTACCCTAGCTGCACTGATGAGCAGATCCGTCTGCAGATATTGGGATTCCTAATTCCAGTGGATGCTTAGTTTATTTTGTCATTCTGATCGGATTTTTTCTACTGTTCCGTTTTAATTTTAAATTGTTTTGCATTATGTGGCCGTTTGCTGTTTTATGGGTTTTTCCCATTTGCCTTTTTAAATTTAATATATATATATATATCATATATATACATATCATATATATATATATATATATCATATATATATATATGATATATATATCATATATATCATATATATATATCAATATATTTATTTATTTATTTATTTCAACTATCTTTAATGAGGGTGGTCCATCCAGCCGAAGCTGATCATTAGGGACCCTCAGTACTCATAGTAAAACAAAACAAAAAAGAGAGTATGAAAATAACTAATAGTAATATACTGTAAGTAAATTTAGACTACAGTAAGTTGCTGCCCAAATGAAATAATCAATAAAACAAGAATGAAAACAACAAAAAAATAATTAAAAAAATATAAAACTAAATAAAAATATATAGATAAGGAAAAAAAAGTGACTACCTTGCTTTTCTTAATTTACAAAATGAAGTAATTCAAAGTAATAATATTTAATTATTTATTTGTATTCTCATCTAATTGTTCTTTTAGTGTCCAGCCAGATGGGTCATGGTACGTTGTATATACTGGTGCTGATGCATTTTGGATAATCGCTAATCTAACTGACAAAACCACCTACCTATTCAGAGTAGCTGCTGTGAATGATATAGGCCAGGGAGATTTTAGTATAAAAAGTGCCCCCTTTGATAATATCAGTCCAACAAAAGGTGAGCACATAGTTGTACTTTAGCAGCCTGTATTTTTTTTTCTTTGCTCCAATTTCTTTCTGCTGAGATTTACTTGGCAATTTATTTCTGTAGTCTTATACACGTTAATTTAAAAAATTGTATTGCCTACTATGATATTTTATACTGCTGTGTTAGCAGGTTTGAGCTATGGTTGCATTGAATTATTTTTATACCATATGAAGAGTAACTTTACCAACTAACCATCTGGCTCAGTCACATTGTCGCTTTGGTCCCTATAGAGAGATGAATACAGGATTTATGCTATAACAATCTTTATTATTTTTGACTTGTTTTTTTTTTTTTTAGGTCCAATTACTTCAGAAGATAACAGCATTGTAATAATCGTCGCAGTCATAGTTGCTGTTGTTTTGGTGTTGATAATTGTCGTGGCAAGTTTTGTCCTGTGTAAGTTTTCTATACAGTGTCTGTTTTCTTTTATTATTCATAAAAAGGACTTTATAATCGTATGCGAAAAAATCCAAGCGTGCATATAAGACCAGGGTCTGTCTCTTATACACATCTAGATGTAAATAAGAGACAGATTGCCACCTCAGTTTCAACT
>NW_022742304.1:33310-34632 GCF_011630105.1 Anneissia japonica | reverse complement strand
TATATATCGTTCTATATACCCATATTTCATCCACAAAAAAACACTATTATTTCTGTACTTCTACAGTACTTCGGAGATCAATGCCCATTAGTGATTCTCTTCTACGATACTACTGAAAGGTCCACTGATTAATCGCAGATAAGAAAGTATAATACATACTCCAAGTATTGAAATACACGCCATCGTGTTGGGATTCAATATTTCAACATTAATTATGTCATACGCCTACTTTTATTTCAAATTGTGTGTTACGGTTGATGGTAGCTAATACGCTTATATCATTAAATATATTTCATTTAATTAATGTTATTTAATTTCTTTATTAGAAAATTAGGTTAATTTATGTTTTATAAAGTATGCGTATTATATAGAATACATGCCAAGTTGGAGATAGCTAGAGGATTGAGATTTAACAGGATCGGGAAATAACTCAATTGACGTGAGTCGAGGGCCCGTCCAAGGGCCCCGAAAATGTTGGGCTTAGATGCTCTCTGGGTACTCTGAATATCTCTAGTGCTGAAATTAAACCTTAAAAATGAGTAGCTATAACAGGAACGATGGAATAATCTCACTACAATAATTATAATTACAACAACAATAATAATAATAATAATAATAATAATAATAATAATAATAATTATAATTTTAATATTGGTTGCCTTTTTGCCCTTTAAACCTGTTTCATTTTGCTGTTATTGTGATGTGGGTCTATTTGTTGAAAAATGTTTAAATGTTGATTGTTTAGATTTTTATGCTTGAACCCTTTACTTTTATAAAATTCAACCCATTTTGAGTGATGAATAAAGAATGATTTTATTTTATTTGAATCGGAGACCTAGCGATCCCCACGTTTTAGCGCGCACAGAGGCTACCACCAGTTTAGCCAACTGAGCTAAGCTGCTCTGCTACCTGGTTATAAATCTATAAGGTACCATTCCAATATTTAATAATAGGCTCTATTACAGTAACACTATTAAAATTCAGAGACGGACAAAATTTACTTTCGCCATAATATATTGTACAGCAAGCCTACGACTTCTGGATCACTTTTTCTTCAGGTCATCTAATAGGCTTGAAAATATCAATATAAAGATGTTTGAGTAACAAAATTCATTGATTGTTTTTAATAAAGTGTTACTTTAATACCAAAAAATATGTTGCTCTGAAACATGATAAGGCCAATCTGAATAAAAGGACCCGATCGTCCTTTAAGGTCCAATTGATGATGTTGCAGGCGTTTATCATCCGAATATCTGAATTATTAGTAGGCCTTTAATGTATACATTATTTTAATCGATTTCAACATTCTGTGTATAATATTT
>NW_022742304.1:32973-33272 GCF_011630105.1 Anneissia japonica | reverse complement strand
CTACTATGATGGATAACCATGTATTTTATTCTTTATTTACTGACATGTTTAAAGTCGGAGGCGGACTTTAAGGTGGGTAGTTATGCAGTCGTCCGGGGCTCATACATTTTTTAGAAAATTAAAAGAAAATATTTTGTCAAAAGCGGTTGTATTATTAGATTTCTCAGTAGTAGTAAGTAGGGGCCCATCGCCTTTCAGGGACTCATTTGGACATGGAGGAAGTAAGTGTTTCCCTAGAAAGCACACAGGCATTACATAACTGGTCAAACCTCCATAGTGGGGCATCCAGGGGCATAGTT
>NW_022742304.1:8687-32942 GCF_011630105.1 Anneissia japonica | reverse complement strand
ATGTTACGTATTGTTAAGGCGTTGTAGGAGAGTGCTGAGTATCAGTGTTACTGTAAGTAAAAGTATCTAACCCTCTCCAGGGCCCTCTCCAGGGCCCATTTGGACTCGGACTTCGCTCAGAAAGCACATGCGTTACTTAAGGCTTGGTAGTAATGTGTTAGGTAGTAGTAGGAGTGCACCCCCCTCCCCCGCCATCCGAGAGTTCACGAGTTACGCAAATGGGTCCTGTTTATTTTAATATGATATGCCATAATTGGACTGATGGGACAATACATGAAACACTACTACACCGTTTCTGATATATAAACTGCAATACATTATTCAGCATCGGAAGAGCTTTCCAACGATACCAAACACGACTACTTTTTGGTGAGTTTATATACTTATTCTTATTTTATACACATTTTAAGTATATTTTGCGGATATTTTAAAACAAATAAACACCTATTTTTTAATTATGTTCCATTCTGGCATGAGTGACAGTAGTTTTTATAATATGTTTGGTTTGTTGCCTGTATAGAAATTATGATTTTAGACACCAACATCATATCTGTAGCTTATTTAGTTCCAATTATATGCACATTTTAGATAAATTTGGAAAATGGCCGCCATTTGTATACCAGGTGAAGAATCAAGTGTCAACAGGGCTTAGGGTGACCAGGACGGATTAATTAGGATATCTGGCTATATTGACTGCTTCTAACATTCCACTCCCCCTAACTTGATTTCTAGGCCTCTTTTTTGATTTTTTTTTCCTAGTCTAATATGGACAATGGACGTCTCTTCATTATAGGCCTATACATCTATTCCAATGGAAGAATCATGTCATTCATCCAGGCTGTTTTTCTCTTTACGCATGCGTGTGTAATTACGTCATATTGTAGATCGTACCGACGAACCATCTTTAAAATTGTAACCAATTTCATGCGTAGGCCTATAACTTGAATAATGTGGACCATTAAAAATATTAGGACCCATTTTATATGTATATCTAACAATGTGAACCAACATATTAAACATTATTGTTTTCAGGCTGCATGAGTAATCCATGTCAGAATGGCGGGAAGTGCATCGATAAAGAGCAGAGCTATTCTTGTGAATGTGAAAATGGTTTCACAGGAATCCATTGTGAAATATACGCAGGTATTATATAATCAGATATTTGACCACAGCTTAGCTCATATCCATTCAATTCCACCATGAATTATAATAGTGATTGCATTTTGTCTCGTAGCATGCTGGTTTACAGATTCTAAAAGATATTTGACAGAATAATATCGCCACAAATATAGGCTTCTTCCGTTCTCACCGTTTTCGTTTCATTTTTTCTCTTATGTATAGTTTGAAAGTTTCAAACAATCATTGTTTTTCGTTTTCCTCGTTTGATTTACAGCCTGCTTAGCGCTTCCTTGTATGAATGGTGGAAATTGTTCTAAGGATCCCGAAAAGGAAAGTTTTGTTTGCACATGCCCTGAAGATTATTCTGGAGCCACGTGTCAGACGTATATCGGTAAAGTTAAAACATAACTTATTAATTATTATTATTAATATTATTATCATTATCATTATTATCATAATAATAATAATAATAATATAATAATATTATATTATAATAATATATTTTATTTATATTGCCCCTCTTCCAATAAAAATTGTTCAGAGGCGCATCACAAAGAAATCATTAAAATATGCCAAAAACTACAATCAATACACCTTTTAAAATTAAAATAGTTAAAAGTCATAGAAAAGCATATTTTAAATTTTCCAGTAGAATTCGTCAATAAAAATAAACATCAGAACACATACAAACATTTCACGAACATTTTATCACAACACTAAAAGTTTTTTTAAAAATACTGATAATATTCAGTAATACTAATAATATCCATGTAATTGGCTGAAAAGGCCTGTGTAAATAAAAATGTTTTAGGTTTGATTTTAAATAGCGAAAGTTTTATTCTCACTTACTAAACTATAAGGCCTCTCAAAGTGTATCAGTTCGCAATACACTGGTTGATAGAATAAAGAAAATCACTCTTTCTAATAATATGTTGTTATTTAAAATGTTATTTGACAGTTGTTACCACAAAAAAACTTAAATATGATGTGAAGTACAATTTTAATGAAGACGGATTAACTGATAGTGTTAAGACAATTATTTCAGAAGTATCCGTTTTTAGAAAGTAACGGCAGAGACCTTGTATCACAACTCTTATGAGTTAACTTTTAGTTTTACCACTTACCTCATTGGAATTTTTATATAATTTGATTGTTTGATTTGCATTTTGATGTGTTTTTGTTTGATTTTGTGATGTTTTGGAATGTATTTTATCTCTCTGTTTCGGAGGTTTTCTAAAATAAATTGAAATTGAAATTAAATTATTGTTTTCAGGCTGCATGAGTAATCCATGTCAGAATGGCAAGAAGTGCATCGATAAAGAGCAGAGCACATTTTAACTTTTCCAATAAAATTCGTCAATAAAAATAACATCAGAACACATACAAACTTTCCACGAACATTTTATCACAACACTAACAGTTAAAAAAATAATATTAATAATATTGAAGATATATTTCGGTTCGAAATTAACCTTAACTTCAACCAGTAGGCCCTTGCAAACTTTTTTTTTTCTAAATGTACAGACGTTACGTGACAATTTCTTGTAGGTCATTGTAGATCCATGCAAAAAGGAAGCACTAGTCATTCGATCTCAATTGTACCATTCTACATGTCAATACTTGTTTTTGTTTAAATACGTTTAATAATGATAAATAAATATATTGTGTATTCGTTGAAGGTTATACATCAACTGCACCTAACTACCTGATGGCAGTGTACATAGTCTGTATCGTAATACTGGTGGTGATGTGTACATTTTTTGTCTTCATGTACAGGTATGTTTTGTAATCATACTTAGCTACATTTCTTTTATTTGTTGTTAGGCATATATTTTATTTTTGATGGTATTATTAGCAAAGATACTAGAAATACAAGATAGAGAACTCGCATAGTAAAAATGAGGCGGAAATTGTTGCCCGACGTAGGCGGCGCCCTTCTTTTTTATAATGCAAATTTTCCATAGAGATATAATAAGAATACTAGAGCGCTAACCGCAATGTATTCGATGTTCGAAATACGCAGAACTGTGTGTGTGTACCATCCAAGATGGCTGCCATAGATTAATGGATTAAGCCAATCAAATTTCGCTAAGCACCATCGTTTGCAATTGCGCCCTCAATTTACTCAGAAAGTTCAGTACAGCTAGTTACCCGTATGTTTGAAACTCGAGCGTTGCGGTGTTTGGGTGTAATGTACACGATTTTAATTTTCATTCCTTGGTACTTTATTTTTGAATAAGATGCTCCACTTGGCCTCGTTTTGGCTACAATAGTTTAATACGGTAATTTGTTATTACCATTACTCATTATCATTAATGAAATGATAGTCAGTCAGAGGGCTTATTAATATGTAATAATATGTATACTAAGCCTGAAGGTGGCGCTTTACTACGACGGCCATCTTGGATGGTACACATACATAACTCTGCATTGCTGCGCCATCTTGTCAGCACTGTAGTTGTTTAATAGCCCTATGAAATTTTCTATACTTCGGGCCCGACGTACAGGGCGCCCTTCTGTTGGTAAGTACAGAGCCATCAAAGATCTTATAAACACTTGTATCTTGTGTTTCTAGTATCTTTGGTATTAGGAATGTCAGTCTCACCTTCTCTATGTTGAAATTGCATTTTACTGTGCAGTACAGTGCATCCTCAATCGAGGATCTCTCTAATCCCAAGACCTCTCTAATTCGAGAGCACTTTACAACATAACAACCTTTAATTTTTTTGACACAAAGCTAACCCTCTAAAACCAAGGCCCGAGAACCCAAATGTCTCGAATTGCAGGGCGAACTGTACTTGATAAAAATAATGACATGTTTTTTTTTTCTTAAATAACTATTAGGCACTATTCGAAAAAACACAGGAGAATGGATACAGATACGACTATGACTGATTATGCCATTAATAGTGATGTGGCTAATTCAGTTTATTATGAAGTACAAATAACGACGAATACACCAGATAACACCGAGTATTATTCTACCCCATTGTATTGATGAGTCTGCTGTAGCATGTTCAAGTTCAGTCTGTTTACTGTCATGTAAAAAAAATTCACATAAAAATCTTCCTTCAAGTTTCTAAGATACAAATCTAAAATAAATACACATAATATAAAATGATGCTAAATTACATGTTACACTTAAAATGAAATTGAATTAGTTCCTATAAAAATATACAATATAAAGTACATTACATGTAAACATTAGAATCTTACTATTGCAGTTGTACACATGTTGATTGTAAATATATTCGGATTGAAGACGGAGGAAAATGTGTTGCTATGACGAAAGTTTCCCATTAACGAGTTCATACTACCTGGCTTACTTAAGTTATTACATTTATTTAGAGTGTGTGTGTGTGTGTTTATCTAATATACATTTAGATTCACTGTATAAATATATAAATATTTTCGATTTCTGGAACATCAAAGCATATTATCTGCATATTATTAGGCGGAATGACATAATCGACTGAATTATCGGCTGACATTGAAACGTCTTAATTTTTTTTTTTATTTTTTTTTTTAGTAGAGTAATTACTTACCTTTTTTGTACAACCTGTTCAAATATCTTAGAACAAGACTGTTTTTCATTTATCAAATCAAAAACATTAATATTTTTAAATGTCAGTGTTGGGCACTATTTTTTCCTGAAATCAAATTTTCTTTGTTTCACTTAGATTTATAATCAAGGTATTGTTATCACCAAGTTTATAAATTATCAACTTCTTGTCTGTAAGCACTCTCATCGTTAGTATTTGTTATTATTTATTAAACCTGTTAACAAGTGTCGTCGCATGATCTATGTAATCACAAAGTAAAGATGATTTAATTAATAGTAGTATCGGCGTTTAAACAACACCAAATGTACCAAGTAATACAGAGTACCAAGTATTACTTCCATCTGTTAACTAGTGCATTCATGGAGCTGCGGCTCATAATGAAGATCAATAATTTAAGTATACCTTATATTCTCTCCCCTATAAGACAAATTACGAACGAAAAACAAGGGGGGGGGGGCGGGGTTGCCTTTTACATGCATTTCTTTTTTACAACATTTTTTGCAGCTCTGAATGCCCAGAAATAGATGCTGACAGCTTGTGGGGCCGGTAGCACCTTCCCTCAAGGGGCAACCATAAGAAATATAGTTAGCATGGAGATAGAGTCTATGTTGGAAATATAGTACTTCTGGATGCCTGGAAGTAGAAGCTGGCAAACCTGCCACCACCCATTCCCATCTGGACACAGAATGTGGTAGAACAGTACATCAGTAGCGCCCCCCCCCCATACAGTACAGACGTTTGCTGGGCAACAACGTGATTGAACTTTCCTTCCCAGGTGTTCATGTATTGGCATATTGTTAGCTAACCAGTTGTGTGTATTTCTTTGTGAAAATGAGTACCGCGGCGTACTCATTTTCACAAAGCATTTGCATCCCCTCTTGGAAAGAGGGAACTTCGAAATAATTGTCTCCATATTTTCGCTAATTAAATTAATCACCGTAATTTAGCTTACACTTATGAATTTAGCTAGCGCTTAAAATGTACAATAATCATTTCACTACCCGACGAACTCCGAACTTTATTCATTTGGCCTACATAATAGTTTCATCTTGCTGTATTATATACTCCAACATCACTGGCTCATGGTAACAACCAACTGATGCAGACCATTTCCGGTCACACATTACTCTCCATAACACAGCACCCCTAGTTCCGTCATCTCTGGTTTGAAGGTTACAGTAAGCCAGTCAGTTTCACTTACTATACATCTTCCTGGTTAGCATAAAGGGAACTAGAACGTCGCTCCATTTAGAGTGCCTACCTCCCCCCATATGCCTAAATACAAAATTCACAAATGCAGGCGATTTTTTCTTCATGCTGGAGGGTAGGTTTCAAGGAAATTTTACAGACGCACGTATACTGACGTCAGGCAAAATTTGGTTGCTCAACTCAAAATGGGATCTTGTAATGTTCGTTAGAAAATGAAAAAAAAAACTATTTTATAATAATAATAATAGGTCAGTTTATAAGGCGCAAATAAACAAGCTGTAAGCATCAAATAATAATAATAATAATAATAATAATAATAATAATAATAATAATAATAACAATAACAATAATAATAATAATAATAATAATAATAATAAAAATAATAATAATAATAATAATAATAATAATAATAATAATAATAATAATAATAATAATAATAATAATAATAATAATAACAACAACAACAACAACAACAACAACAACAACAACAACAACAACAACAACAACAATGCAGCGTTCGTAAAATGTTTGTCACCGGTGCTGGGAACACTCACAAAAGTAGGGATGGGGGTGGCAGCCCCCCCCCCCCCAGTAGAAAAAGTGGGTCCCTGACCCTCTCCCCACTTCCGCCACCATAGGTAAGATGCATTGCATATTATTATAAATATTAATGTGTACAGTATTATATGCCATTCAGTAGAAGAGCATCGGCTCTATCAAAACCAGGCTAGGCTTGGCTTGACTAGGAGGCCAGGCCAGGCTATGATAGGTTATGATAAGATAGGCTATGATAATAACGACAGTAATAATAGCAGCATGCATCATTGATAACAACCAATTATAATTATTATTTAATTGGCAATGACTAGATCGCGTCACCCTTGAGATGCGTCACTGTAATGTTATATTTTTGGATTCTCTCATGAAACTAGTGCAAGACAAAGTTATAAGACAGTTTAATTTAGTTTACATAAGTAGTAAATTATTGTTTTAAAATATCTTAATAGCCAGAGGGTTGTTGGTCATACCAGGGAACAGTGAAAAATTTCACTGTTCCCTGGTCATACTGAAGAAAAAGATTCACTACATCCATTGAGACTTGAACATTAATTTGTGTGTGATCAGTACACTTCTGGAGGAAATAGATCGTAGATTGAGTTTCTTTTCGCAATCTCGAACAAAATTCTAGCGCATGCATAGAAACTCACCGTACATAATTTGGTGCACGGCGGCTCAGGGTTGGCACAGCGAGTTAGAAAAGAAGGGCTAAATGCGGTGGCGCCAGGGGGAGTGGGGGAGGGGAGGGTATTAATCTCCGGCCAAATATAGTAGTGATGAAATATGTCATCTGTTTTGGACACATAAATACCTAAAATGCTACTCCTCGACCTCAGATTTTCTCACAGCATTTAGTTATCCAATGATAATTATATAGCCAGAACATGCAGTAAATAACTAGGCCTATTATATTGTTATTAATGAAACGTGAAAAGGAATAATCTAACAAATAATCAAATGGGATGCATTATCAATAGCTTCTACAAAGCGTTCATGGTCTAGTAATTATGACGTTCGGCATTGGAAATTGTTTATTCTTCTGTTAAATTTCATTGTAAATCCGAGTTTATGTTTTTTTCCCAAGCTCTTATAATACCAGCTATTTGTACGAATAAATGCTAATGCTAGGTTTGAATTTGTCTATTAAAGCAATTCATACATAGCAAAAATATTTTATTTGTCTCACCATTTTCTTTAGATTGGTCCTGATTAGGGAAATTGTAGAATTGTTGCTACAGAATGTCTTTTTGCTGTAATGCAAGACAAAATCAGTGGCTCTGGAAAACTACATTCTAATGATTTCTTTGTTTTTGTAAAATTTATCCAAAAATAAATGTGATTGGTCTAGCAGATTTTTGTTTCTAAAACTACAACAGAATAAACTTGGTTCAGATTCACTGGGAAGAAAGTGACAGAAAGTGTAGCTTTTAAATATCAAGTAACAAGACAATCTTACTGTATATTGACAGAGAAAAATCATCTAGATCCAATAATATATTCAAATATGATATATATTTTTTTAATGATCCACACACATTTATAATGAAACGTTTAGTAAACGTTTCACTATAACTTAATTTATATAACTTTTTAGTAATCATGCAATAATATAATTATAATATTGTTAATTAACCCACGGAGGTATAACCATAGGAGTTAATGGTACATTTAGTAATACCATTGTCATAGTGCCACTGACCATTGTAATTCTGCCGTGAATAGGCGCTACAATTTATACTTAATTGAATATGTATTGCTTAAAGGTTTGCATGGCGAAGAAATAATATATATGTTGAAGCTTGCAGTACACCACGTAAGTAGTTCTGAAAAGAACTGTTGTAGTTGAGAAAGTCTCGACGTTTCGATTGAGGTGCTTCAATTCGAATCGTCTTCAGGAGAATAATATGTTTCACTATAATTTTGTACATATATATACATATATATATATATATATATATATATATATATATACATGTATATATATATATATACATCAAAAAAGAAATTACATTTGCTATAGATTATGCTCATAAAAGATGTAGAATAAAATAAGGAATCATATGATGTAAACTATAAATAGTATAATGACAAATAGTCTCTTGGTATGAGCAATACTCAAATCTATCTAATGTTAGTTTAAAAGATTTACATTTTCGTTGATTATGATTACATTGTTTTGGGGGTTTTTTTTCTTTTTTGGTTTTTTTTTTTTTGTGTGTGCCACTGTTATAAATATAAATATACTAAATAATTGTGTATTGGATATTGGGAGATATCCATTTTTATTGAGTGGTTTTCCCACAGATAAGCCGTTATGATAGGCGATGCATTTGGCCCTTTCGTAAACCCGCCGTGCCAACCCTGAGCCACAATTATGTAGTTTCTACGCATGCGCTGGAATTTTGCGTTGTCGTACGCGATCGAGTTTGTGAAAAGGAACGTAATGATAAGGAAATGAAGAAAGGAACAGGAAAGTAATAATAAGGAAACATACAAAATGAAAAGGAAAGAAATGATTAGAAACATAAGAAAGAAAAAGGAAAGAAGGATAAGGCAATAAATGAAAGGGGGAAAAAGGTAAATTTAAGGCATTAAACAAAGGAAAAGGAAAAAAGATAAGGAATATAAGCAGTGAAATGAAAAGAAATGATAAGGAAATGAAGAAAGGAATGGGAAAGAAATGGTAAGGAAACTTAAGAAAGGAAAATGAAAGAAATTATTAGGAACATATGAAAGGAAAATTAAAAAAAAATGATAAGGAACATAAGAAAGGAAAAGAAAAGATATGAAAGGAAAGAAATGATAAGGAAACTTAAGAAGAATAAAGAAATGATAAGGGATATAAGAAATGAAAATGAACATAAAGGAAAAGGAAGGAAATGTGAGACATAAGAAAGGTAAATGAAAAAGAACAAGGAAATGAAGAAAGGAAAATGAAAAAAAAATGTGAAAAACACAAGAAAGAGAAAATGAAGGTGGTAAGTAAAGAAAAGATAAAGAAAACATAAATAGGCATAAGAATCACTGTGTGAGTCGAAATTGAAATAATAGAGAGTCTACTTAACTTCAAGCCCACTTACTATAAACTAATAACCTGAACTAATCGTAAAATTAACTTAAAACCTTAAACAATAGCAAAAATAATAATACACAGCATTATTGAGATAACAAGAGCACTTGGGTACGATCTTAGGACACTACGCATGAACTCATCCAGATGCTGAACAGGCGTTGAAGAGTAACTTAATATATTTAGATTTAGATAGAACACTTAAATTCAATTTAAAAAGTTTTTAAATAGCATGGCAAATTTTGTGGTCATAGGCGCCCCTGATGTAATTAAAGTAAGATGCTTAGTCTAGGCCCTATGTAATGTGTTATATTATTAATCGTGAAATTTGGAACAGCGCTGCCATTTTTGGATGTTCTCATGCAACTAGTGCAAGGCAAGGTTTTGGGACTTTTCATTTACCGCCGCGGCGCATTAAAACATTTTTGGAGGCTTCAGTGCGGCGCTTATTCGAGAGCGGCACTTATGAAAAATATTGACGTGACGCTTCCCATGCCCTTTATTATCATTTCACGGATTCCTGTAGTTCGGTAGGCCTTCATTGTTTTATTTATTCATTTTAACACCGTATACATTGTTACATACATTTAAAAACCTGTTTCTCACACAGGATAATATTCTCAATTAAGCGCCGCGACGCTTATTCGAGAGCGGTACTCATTCAGAAATAATCACGGTGGTGCGGCGCGTATTCGAGAGCGGAGCTTATAATTTTAACACTGCAACGTCTTATGGATTTTTCATGTGTATGTATTTGTATGCATGTATACTGGACAGAATAAAGTACTGATGGAATTCTAGCATTTACGGAAGTTTTCATTTGTGGTAAATTGACGTTTAAAAAGTACCTTATGTATTATTTGGGATTTGCTTTGTCATAGTGAAGAAAAAAACAACTACAGTCATTAAGACTCGAAAATTAGTTTGTGTGCGATCAGAACATGCATGGAGTTTCTTTTCACAATCGGTCATAACGTTTACGACGTAAATTTCAAGCGCATGCATAGAAACTACATGATTTTTGGCATGGCGGGCTCAGGGCTGGTACAGCGGTTTACGAAAGGGTCAGATGCATAGGGCGATACCATTTTAACTGTGTTGTGTAGAAGAAAAATAGAGATTTGATAATGGATTTAATAAATAGTAGACGTATAACAACTGTTGTAAATTGACAAGCACAAACAGTTATCTTCTATTTTCCTTTCTCAATAAATTGAGTTTAAGTTGAGTTCGTGGTGCAATTTGCCTCGTTATAAAATACAAGCATTATTTAATGGACTGTTCAAAAACGTTGTGAACGAATTAAGGACTTGCCAGTAACTATAGCTTAGGAGTGACAGTGGATTAAATATCACTTGGGTGCAAAGTGATTTTGTACTGAACTGTTAATAATACAGTAAGAGAATGTTATTTCGGTCTTTCATGTCTTGTCAGAATTTTGAGATTCGAAGCTAGAATGAAACTTTTTATAGTCCTGATTATCGATGTCCTGATATTGCAGACTGAAGCTGTGGGAGGTAAGTTGTCGTAGCTCTTCAATCGGAATCAGAATATAGTTAATGTTCTCAGAAAATTTACATACGTCACTCAAAGGATTCATAAACAAATACGTATGGCATACATACAACTTGTAACAGTTAGATAATACTCCAGCACCGGGCCCGTATAACTATTGTGGAAGGTTCGTTTCAATGGAAAGTGGACTCTTTGGCTTGTATGATCTCCGTTACTCTTGAGAGAACATTCTAAATACATCTACGAATATCAATTTGTTTGTACGGTTTGTCGTAAGCCCCTTAACCCCACCCTCCAACGTTATGCCAGGGATCCCAAGTGTGAAGAAGTCATTTCCGATATCTGCGGTGGTGGGTCGAATGGTTAGGGGGTGGGGTACAGACTTTCACAGCTGTCTCTTATACACATCTAGATGTGTATAAGAGACAGCAGAACCAAAGTTGGCGGTTTTAGAAGTCAAACTTATCCATTTATCATCCCCCCCCCCCATATAGAAAACAATACGACATATGGCTTATTTTATTTATAATATAGGCCACAGACGTGTGTTTGAAACTAAATATAAACATTTTCATCATGGTTTTATTTATTACAAACATATTCTTTCACCATCATTACACAATATATACAAGTAGGGTTGTGTGACGTAGTGTTTCCTTCAAGGTATCAGAAGGAAGTCTTCTCTAGATAACTAATACTTTACTTTTCATACAAGCTTGGGGTGTGGTGGACTTTCTCTGATTGGTTGAAAGATATCACCTTATCCTAATCATTTGACTATTACATCATTTTGGGGAGTTTCTATTGGACAGATAATATAACAACTTTAGGGGTAGAACTTAACTTATATTTAGTAACGAGCTGTCTCTCAATTGAGCTTATTTTATAAATCAAATGTAAGGAGTTGACCACTTGGGCTTTTTGTCATGAATTGGCTATTGTCCTGTCAAAGACATCATATATAATAATTAGGCAGACGTTTAACAGATGCCCACTGAATTAGTGAGGTAATGGGGTAGTGAGGTAAAAGTTCAGTCCAATGGTTTTATTGATTTGGCCTATATTCGTAAGTTATCTTAATACTATATATAACATTAGGTAAAACGATCTATTTTCTTTCTTGAGTTTGGGATTATGTGTTATAAGGCAAGCACAAGCTTTTACCTTAAAAAATGCGCGCTAGGCGCGCAAACAAATTATGTTTTTAATTTTAATTTCGTCGGAATTGATCAAAACTCCCTAAAATGTGCAATTTTTAGAGGAAATTGGCCTACTTCAACAAAATATGCGATTTAAAATTTGAGATTTTCAGGCACTTTCCAGGGTGAAAAGGGCATTTTCAATGGGGAAAGATTTTCCACAGATGAATATTTCCCCTTGTCCCCGGTGGTTACACCACTGCGGAGAATATCTGGCGGCTTAGATCAAATGCGCTATGGACACTTCTTAAAGTGGAGAAGGGGTTGCAGGCCAGGGTATTGTGATATCTGTTCATTATATCTTCCTTTTTATTCTTGTCTTTATTTTTCTCTTCTCTTTTTCTCCTTTTTCCTTTCTTTGTTTCCCCTCTTTCTCTTTCCCTCCCTCTCCCCTCTTTCTTTTCTCTTCTTACCCAGCCCGGTACGACGGCTTGGTCAGCCCGGTAAAAACCGTCGGGGGGGGGGGCAGTCTGCCTCCCCTTTCCCCCGCCTGTTCCGCCACTGGAGGGTCTAGACCACACCAGTCACACCATTGTTGGAGCTGGGGTAGACAATTTTTTATTCTAGCACCTCTCGACTTAAATGTGAATATAAGTTTCTTTTGTACCCCATTTTATCATAATTTTGAAATATTTAAGGGTCCGGGCATACTTTCCCCTTCCTTGAATCCACTACTGATCTGGTTAATGGGCTTTCTTAACACATTTGATTTTTTTTAACTACACAACGATACACATAAGCACTGACTTCCGTGAGAAGATTGATAATAAGGCAGTAAAATTTTATTTTATGAATTTGCGGAGATGGATTAATTTCTAGGAGATTCTTGCTGATAGAGTGCCGATTTCCGGGAGACGCCCCCCAAACACCGCAACGCTCGAGTTTCAAACATACAGGTAAAGATGTGTATAAGAGACAGCTGCTAGATACGCTACTGAATATCCCTTATGTGTGTTTACGACGTATAGGTAAATCCCCGAAACAAACGAGAAGCTGTAACAAATATTATGATTATTATAATGAAACGTGAAAAGGAGGAATCTGGCAGATAATCAAACGTAAATTCGACAAAAGTGTTCTTGCTTCGGTAATTATGTAGAGGCGGCGCAAGGAATTGTTCGACTGAGGAGGCCAAGCTCCCGGCCGACAAGGAGTCCACGCCCCCTCCCGTCGGGGAAGCCTTGTCGGCTTATTAAAAGGTTACACTGTATAATATTTTGTGTTAATTATGTGATTCTTATTCAAAAATTAAGTCACTTGTCTGGGGTACTAACTCCTAGTCGGAGGTAGCCTACTACCCCCTGTTGCGGAAGAGCTAGCACACCACTGCAACCCATACGATCGCAATACGGTACGGTAGCAGTGCTCGCACCAACAGTTTTTAATCCATAAAAATTGACAACTTATTAGGCGCCCGTGATTTGATTTTTCCCCGACGACCTTGCTGAAAGAGTCCTTGACTCAATCCAAATCGGGGGTGGCGCTAGTGGGAATGATAAAGTTAAGATAATATTTTTAAAAATATAGAAAAAAGTAAAGAAGAGGTATAAATAAGGATAAAAAGGATAAGAAAAAAACCCAAAAAAAAAAACCAACAATACGATTTGTTTTGGAAACGGGACGATCGCGTCTAATAACGTGAAAACGATGGAAATTAACTGTTTTTTACGGGTTTTTTGGATCTAAAATTTCTCATATATATCCAAATAAAGTTATATAACCCAACAAAATATTGGTATTTTAATACCTACATGATTATGTAATCTTGAGTACAGTTAGTATTCGGATGAATTGGCACCGGTCAATCAGCGTGAACGAAGTGATTTTACGCCTGTTTTGAGATATGTAGCGTCCTCTATAATACATTATTTGAGTTACTGTATTTTCATAGCTTGTTATTTTACCTATCAATCGATTCGTAATTTTATTGGCTTCGAAATATCTAAAAATGAGTTTGATTGGACAAAAGTTCTGTCCGGCACGCCCCTCTTTTTGTTAAAGGCTCAAATCACGAAGGAATCTTTGAAATTCTTTCTGTGTGACACAGGCCTAGCCTAGGCCTAGCGCTATGTTGTTTCGCGAGTGTTCTGTCTGAATTGTGATTTCCTGTCTTTTTTGCCAGATTTTGCATATATAACTTATATTCATAGTGAGTACATATTTGTAACCTATTGAATTTCGCGCTGGGCTGTGGACAAAACTTTTGGAAAAAACAATTAAGCATCATGATCAGACCTAGGATTTGCTTTTTGGCATAATTTAGACCCATTTCATCAATAGCCAAGTGTTTTTATATATTGTTTTAGTTAATAAAAGTGGGATAAGTTAGCCATGGTACATTCCTGACTTTTGTCGTCTAAGTTATTGTACCATAAGGAACAGGTTGCTGTCCTTAGTTGACCTTATGCTGAATATAAGGTTTACAAGTGAAATATAAAAAATTATTCAAATTCAATATTGCGGTTTAAATACAAACAGTAGAGACGCTACATACTCAATCCTGTCTAGTCCTGTCCTCGCTGGAGGCGAAATCCTTAAAATTTCAAGAATTTAAAGTCTTTAAAAGACAGCTCAGTAGTCGGGAGCTAATTTCCTGTCATCTAGGGATCGAATTTTTCAAAATTTTCCCGTCGGAGGACCCCCGGACCCTCCTTTTTTCTTTGGGGGGTTCATCATGTTCATGAAAAGAAGAATACGTATGCAAATAAATTTTTTATGTACATAAATACAAAGTGAAATATCTTGGATGGTACACATACATAACTCTGCATTGCTGCGCCATCTTGTCAGCACTCTAGTTGTTTAATAGCTCTATGGTTATGTATGTGTACCATCCAAGATGGCCGTCGTAGTAAAGCGCCACCTTCAGGCTTAGTATATACATATTATTACATATTAATAAGCCCTCTGACTGACTATTATTTCATTAATGATAATGAGTAATGGTAATAACAAAATATTAAACTATTGTAGCCAAAACGAGGCCAAGTGAAGCATCTTATTCAAAAATAAAAGTACCAAGGAATGAAAATTAAAATCGTATACATTACACTTAAACACCGCAACGCTCGAGTTTCAAACATACAGGTAACTGGCTGTACTGAACTTTCTGAGTAAATTGAGGGCGCATTTGCAAACGAGGGCGCTTAGCGAAATTTGATTGGCTAACAAAGATCTTATAAACACAAGATAGCGTTCTCCGCGCGATTTACGTGTAACAAATAGAAGCGTCGGTCAAGGTTCAAAAGTTTCCCATTTAGCAAGAGGGCGCCATTCATGCGCTATTACCGAAGAGAAAAAGTAATAAGTTTTGGAAGAGGGCGTCCTATCTGCAATGAGATTTTCGGGTCGATTCAGCCGAGACGGCCCGAGTGGAGTTTCATGTAAATGTTTCGTACGGAAAAGTCAGATCAGAGCGGTCAAGGGTCAAAAGTTTCCAATTTAGCAAGAGGGCGCCATTCATGCCTTATTACAGAATTTGCACGCGTAAATCCCGGAGAACGCTATCTTGTGTTTATAAGATCTTTGTTGGCTAAATCTATGGCAGCCATCTTGGATGGTACACACACATAGTTCTGTGTATTTCGAACATCGAATACATTGCGGTTAGCGCTCTAGTATTCTTAATATTATCTCTATGTACCATAGAGCTATTAAACAACTAGAGTGCTGACAAGATGGCGGAACAATGCAGAGTTGTGTATGTGTACCATCCAAGATGGCTGCCGTAGGAAAGCGCCACCTTCAGGCTTAGTATGCAGCTTAGTATACATATTATTACCATAAATAAGCCCTCTGACTGAATATTATTTCATTAATGATAATTAGTATTGATAATGACAAATTATTAAACTGTCGTAGCCAAAACGAGGCCAAGTGGAGCATCTTATTAAAAAGAAAGTACCAAGGAATGAAAATTAAAATCGTGTGCATTACACCCAAACACCGCAACGCTCGAGTTTCAAACATAGCTGTACTGAACTTTCTGTGTAAATTGAGGGCGCCATTGAAAATGATAGTGCGCTCAGGCGAAATTTGATTGGCTGAATATATGGCAGCCATCTTGGATGGTACACACACACAGCTCTGCGTATTTCGAACATCGAATACATTGCGGTTAGCGCTCTAGTATTCTTATTATATCTCTATGCTATGTACTGAACTTTCTGTGTAAATTGAGGGCGCAATTGAAAATGATAGTGCTCAGGGGAAATTTGATTGGCTGAATCTATGGCAGCCATCTTGGATGGTACACACACACAGCTATGCGTAATTCGAACATCGAATACACCTGTTAGCGCTCTAGTATTCTTTATCTTATTATATCTCTATGGTAATAAAAAGAATATACAACCGTTAGTGGGCGTCCTACACAGGCTTGACGTTTTTGCGAACGGACTTTGCTCTCTTGTTCTATTTATATTCTTTGCATGGAGGTATTAAAGCTACGCGCACGCAGAGCTATGTAAATGAACCAAGAACAAAGCTGCCGCAGCGCGTGAAGAACGTTTGCGCGATGCCTTTGAAGTCTAATGTGTTCCCCACATAGAGCTATTAAACAACTAGAGTGCTGACAAGATGGCGCAGCAATGCAGAGTTATGTATGTGTACCATCCAAGATGGCCGTCGTAGTAAAGCGCCACCTTCAGGCTTAGTATACATATTATTACATATCTGTCTCTTATACACATCTAGATGTGTATAAGAGACAGGCATACATCTGTTACTGTCAATATGGATGGATGGGAACAAATTGTGACATCACATCAGGTTAACCATTGATTTATTATCCTTTCCTAAAAACAGAATGTGTTTTAATATAAAGATTATAAAATATTTCAATTATTTTTGATAGCACAATTCTTATGAATATGCACTACTAATAGAAAAAATATACTGCTGTATTGTTTCAATGGAATGGAAAGAAGTACGACCACAGCAATTTAGTTAGCAAGCTATTTCTTGGTGCTATATATGCAGAATTAGAGCTTTACACTTCTGCGAATTTGCATCAACGTTTTTATTAAATATGTAGTCTATTTTGCGAGTCTAGACCTTACAAACATCACATGGTGCGCTCTGCATTAGAGTTTCAAAATCACTTGTAGTCGCTCTAAAATTTAAGGTTTTATTCATTCCATTTTTAAAGGACAAAATTGTGGCACAAATCACTATGCAGCAACAGGCCAAATATCTTCACCAAACTACCCTGCTGATTACGGAGACCGGAGCACTTGCATCTATCTTATCCGGGTCTCTAAAGCCCAAAGGATCGTATTTACGATAGAACAGTTTAACACCGAAAAAGACAAAGACTTTTATGAATACGGAGCTGGTGGTACAGCA
Source organism: Anneissia japonica (assembly GCF_011630105.1). Classification (NCBI taxonomy): domain Eukaryota; kingdom Metazoa; phylum Echinodermata; class Crinoidea; order Comatulida; family Comatulidae; genus Anneissia; species Anneissia japonica. Next base: position 15,363 of record NW_022742304.1, on the reverse strand, counting down.
GACTTCAATGTTGCCATTGCACAGTACTCGGGTAATACGGCCGTAACAAGTGAAGCGCCATTTATGTTACCGTTCACGTACACTATTACGGACGATTTTGCATGTAATTGTTATAATGTTTACGGTTGTCTAAGTAGACGGGGTCAATGGCTGAGTTTGTTGGATCACCGCTTGGGTCATCCTTCTACATTTTGTGCGTGCGTCTTTGTTATTCTATAAAAAATGATAATAGGGAGTTTTCGCAAGCTTACGATAACGAATACGGTTACGTTTACGTCATCACATTTTTAGACAACCCTTCCCCTACAGTTGCATATTTGTCACAACGTAGGCGATTCATGCCTTTTGAATGAATCAAGCATCCAGTGGCGTTACAGGCGGGGGAGGGGGTGGGGGTGCAGCCCTGACGGTTTTTACCGGGCTGACAAAGCCGTCGTACCGGGCTGGGTAAATAAGAGAAAAGAAAGAGGGATGAGGGAGGGAAAGAGAAAGAAGGAGAAAAGGAAAATAAAGAAAAAGGAAAAGAAAAGGAGAAGAGAAAAATAAAGACAAGAATAAAAAGGAAGGTATCATAATTACCAGACTCACAACACCCTGCAACCCCTTCTCCACTTTAAAAAGTGTCCATAGCTCCTTTGATCTAAGCCTCCAGATATTCTCCGCAGTGGCGTAACCACCGGGGAACAAGGGGAAAACTCCATCTGTGAAAAATCTTTCCCCACCCCTTGAAGATGCCCTTTTCACCCCCCTGAAAGTGCCTAAAAATCTCAAATTTCGAGCGTTTCGCGCGCATTCCTTGTTTCAGTAGGCCAATTTCCTCTAAAAATTGTACATTTTAGGGAAAGTATTGTTTGAAGGTTTAATTTTAAGGAGTTTTGATCAATTCCGATGAAATTAGAATTAAAAACACAAAAATGTTTGCGCATTTTTTAGGGCTTTTAAGGGTTAGTCTAAGTTATTTAAAACATAATAGTCCCAAACTCAAGAAAGAAATTTTAAGATAGATCGTTTTACCAAAAAGAAGGGCCTCAATGTGTAATGGTGGTGAAAGAATATGTTTGTAATAAATAAAGCCATAATGAAAATGCATATATTCATTTAAAAAAAAAGTGTGAGTGGCCATAACGTAAAGTCCTAAACTCAAAGAAAATTTCGCGCTCTTCGGGCGCATTTTTGAGGGTGAGAACTTGTGCTTGTCCTCCTTTGCCTTCTAATTTAATTAACTCAAATACAAAGAACATTTAAGATAGATCGTTTACCTAAAAGAAGGGAAAAATTTGCCTGTTCGATAGTCTTTTAACTCTTTTGCTGTTGAATCGATTGCCACCCACTTATATACTGTCTCTTATATACAAATATTGCTATCCTTAGTAAAATAACGCATTGGGAGGACATAGGGAGCATAATTATATATAATGGCATTGCAAATGTGTCTGTATTAGTACATGTAGGCTAAATAACTTAATTAATTAATTTTCTTGCAGAGTGTCTAAGTTTTCCGTGTCAAAATGGCGCAAATTGTGTTGAAGCGGCAGAGGCATACGTCTGTTACTGTCATTATGGATGGATGGGAACAAATTGTGACGTTACATCAGGTAAACCATTGATTGTTTGTTCTATTCCTAAAAACAGAGCAAAAAATGGTGTAAATGATGATTATGGAAATTATACAAATATTTAATGTATCAATATTAGCATTATGAAGTATTTAAATTATTTTTGGTAGCAAAATACTTATGATGCAAGTAGGTCCCACAATAGGAGAACATGCATCGTTTCCTGCGCAGAATGGAAAGAGTACTGTTCTTTGCCTACCTTACAATTCAATGACTTCGAAAATTCATGTAGACAAAATCTATGGAGATAATGTAGGACCTATTATTGGCGATGAAATAATAGTACAGTAAAAGTGTTATATAGATATAAAATAATAAAACAAAAGTTGAATTCGTAGGAGGGCGCTATCATAAAAGCTTGGGGGCGGTTGTTTTGAAAGTAAATTCAAAAGAGGTGAGGCAATTTCATATCTCTTTTTAAAGGTAGGTTTTATTATGCAATGCTGTAATTAAAATACATTTAGTCTGTATAGATTAATAAAACTTAAACTATAAATTGGCTAGGTAGGCCTTATGCCTAAGCTAAGTAAGTGTCTACCAATGCAGTACTAGCCTTTAAATGGCCAGGCCTACTACTCTAGTACTACTCTACCAGGTACCAGGACAGGGCCTGGCTCTGCATGCCCTACTACTAGGCGACCAGGTCACTCTACAGTATGCTAGGGCCTAGCCCTAGTTGCTACTCTATGACCCTAGCTGGGCCTAGGCCCAAGGGCTTGTATCAATCAATCAGTGGATATATAAGGTGCATAATATAATACAAAAAAAAAATAAATAAGTGAAGCAAGCAAACAAAGTGGGTGCGAGACCAAATGCCATCAGGGTAGAATCAGTGTGCCATTCTAACTCTTTGATGGCCAGCCGACTGATCCCCACGGAAACATAATTCACATGATCACCATGCCGACCCATTCCCTGACAACAACACCTGGAAACGACCCACTCAAGAAATAGTAAATAAATAAAATGGCCGATAAAGTATCAGTCAGAGTCAAAATTGCAATAGAATTTCCAAAATCACTTACCCACTGTAATTTATTCACTTTACATTGTTTTTTTTTTATTCCAAGGACAAAATTGTGGCACAAATCACTATGCAGCAACAGGCCAAATATCTTCACCAAACTACCCTGCTGATTACGGAGACCGGAGCACTTGCATCTATCTTATCCGGGTCTCTAAAGCCCAAAGGATCGTATTTACGATAGAACAGTTTAACACCGAAAAAGACAAAGACTTTTATGAATACGGAGCTGGTGGTACAGCAGACTTCAATGTTGCCATTGCACAGTACTCGGGTAATACGGCCGTAACAAGTGAAGCGCCATTTACGTTACCGTTCACATACACTATTACGGACGACTCTGCATGGATTTTATTTTCTGCAGATTTTAATAATCCACGTAGTGGTTGGACATTAAGCTATCGAGCAGGTATGTATGATTATAGAATATATTAATTTATTTTAAGTAAACACCATGCACCAAGTTTATTGAGTATGCTTTCTTTCTGCAGATATTATTAGCCCAAGTTGGCGCTTGTAGCAATAAAAAAAAAATGAATTCAATTAAATGACAGTTTTATTATTTTATAGCTATAATGTTGAAAATCTTCTGAAAATGCATTTTATTTTAGATTGATATAATATCATATTTTTGTATGAAATTAACAGAAATTTTAAAGCACTTGATATATCAAACTTTGACACAAATGTACACAACATACAACAACCATCTCTCTTCTGAGGGAAATACGTTAATTTGAAGCCATTTCCTACCACCATTTAGAGAGAGACCAAAAAAAAAAACAAAAAACCAAGTCACTTTATTTGGGAATCTGCATCGTGCTACATCTGCTATTCCCTCATATGTGGACACAAGAACTACAGTAGTTTATTTAATTTTGGAAGTTTTTTTTTTTAATCAACAATTTCAACACATTATTAATATTTCAGGATGGGGAAATTAGATAATAGAAACCATGAAAGAAATAACTCCATGATAAAACCATGTTATATTATAAATAAAGCTGTATTCCTTCATGATACAACAAAGTATATAGCTGATGACTAACTCAGTACAGTGGCGGATCCAGTAATTGTAAATAGAGGGGGCCCTGGGAGGTACCTTCACAAATAGAGGGTCTTACCACCTCAGGCCCAAATGGTTGGGGAAGAGTAAGAAATTTATGATGCAGTACCTCTATATTGCCGAAAATGGCACTCATAGACAAACATTTGAATATAATTTTCTTTTTTTTTCTCAATTTTTTTCAATGTTGAAAGAATTGCAGGGGGAAAGCTTCCCCCTGCCTTCTTGAATCCGCCAACTGCAGTGTAACCATGGAGAAATATAAACTCATTTTTATGATAAATTAGTAATTAGCTAATGACAAAAGCAATAGCACTTGTGGATCCACCTGTTATTGTTGCTAACTGTGTCATCCTTTTCTTTTTGAAGCAAGCTACCTGTAGTATGTAGAGTATGAGAAATGTTTAATTTGATTATGGTACAATTTATTCAAAAGATGAACTTCAGCAAAAATTATTGTTGTATGAATATCATATCAATTTGTTTGATCCACTTAACTGCAAACGCACCGCTGTGAAAATCACGGTATCTCTTTAACCATTACCATTTTCCCAAAAAACATTGACTGATTTTACTGCAAAAACAGTAACTAAAAAACTAGAGGTCGTATAACTTAGGTTGAAATGGTTTATAGAAGGTTATAAAAGTATAGGTATTGTAAAACAATTTACAAAATATTTGCTTTCAAATATTTAGCTCCATCATTTTTGGGTTGAATTACAAGAATATAAGTGATATTAGCTTGTTTTTCAGTGGGATTTGAGCCGGTTTGTGAGGAGTCGTTTATGGTATTTACAATGTCATTATTGTGATCAGTTTTATATATATTAAAAATAATCTCTTTGGATAAAACTTTCTTCCGTTATATTTTTACACTCTTTTAAAGGTTTTCAAGAAGAAAAAACTGACCGAACTCACAGCCAGCCCATGGATCTGGGCGTGTTCCATTTTGTGAACTAATGAAAATATGGTACCTGCTGTACATCAAGGACTTGTTAAAATTCAATAAATGAATACGCTTGATTTTGGACTTATCTTAAAATTTTTACAGTGTTATGAATAGATTGGGAATTTTTTTTTTTTCTAACAGGTGCTATACAAAATATTCTCCAATTTATTAATAATAAAGAACTTATTTAAAAAAAAAATATTTAAATTATTATTGTTGAAAGTACTTGTATTTGAGGTACACCACAAGGATAGTTCTGGAAAGAGCTGTTGTTTTGATGAGAATGTCTATTTTAATATAAAATATAATCACTAGAAATGCCAATTTAAAAGTTTTAATTTTATTGTATTGTACATGAATCGCATTTCATTTTATGCAACAACTTTTTTGCAATATCGTATTACAGTGGAATCTCACTGGCATAGTTTGTTTTTTTTCAAATTTTTATGAATTTTTTTTTTCTTTAGAATAATTGTTTTGTATTGTATTGTAATATCTATTAATTTTTAGGGCTATTTTTTATATTTTTTTTAATTTTTTTACTTTTTCTGATCACTGTAATGTCTGTATTACTGAATGCAAAAAAGAAATAATTTTGTGAAGAAGAAAAAAATCCTTTTTCTCTTTCTTAGATCTTGATGATTGTTTGAGTGCTCCCTGCTTGAATGGCGCCATCTGTAATGATGCTGAATTTTCTTATTCCTGTCAGTGTGCCCCTGGCTATGAAGGCGACAATTGTGAAACAAGTATGTTTTATGCACAAAATATTTAATCCTTTATATGTCCACACTTTAAAAAAAAAAATTAAGCTTCATCACTGAACATACAAGAAGCATAAGTTACAAAATAGCAATAGAAAAAGCAGCAAAAATAAAGAAATTAACAGGTGCCAAGCACCTCTACATCCCACCTTCAACAAATCAATGTCACATCGAACAGAAAAGAGATGTGTGGGAAATTGCCTGTTAAAACGATACATAAATAGTATATATAATTACAAGACAGACAATTATTGAATTATTATTTAATTAAACTAATACCTACAATAACATTAAAAATAGATACAAAATCATATTGGATTATTATAAAAAAAGTTGATTAAATTATTAATTATTTTCAATACAATTAATATATTGACCATTAATATCGAGGGGTGGGGGTAACTTTTTATTCAAATCCAATTTGAACATATTGCTCAGTCAAATGGTCAAGTTTCAATATTAGGGAAACATTGATTGGCAAGTAAAGTATTTGTTAGGTCCAATTTTAGGTTTAAGTTATCAATGTGTTTGTATTTTGTGTGAAGTTAGAGAGGCACGCCCTTTGACAAAAGTAGTTTTTAATCACTTTTGTTTCTCCGGAGTCCTCCTCTTTCATTTTGAATGGTTAGGCTAATGTTTGTACTGCCGAAAGAAGAAAAAAATAGAAAAAAAAATCTATAGCCATTAATTGGTAATTTCCCCCCCCCCCAAAAAAAATTCATAGAGATATGGCTATTTTCTTGCACTTTTTTCCAGATATAAATGAATGTTTGTCAAGTCCTTGTCAAAATGGAGCTGGCTGTGTGGATGGCCTTGCTATGTATAGCTGCACCTGTACTCCTGGCTGGATCGGAATAAACTGCAACATAGGTAAGTCGTACTGTAGTGATAATGGACTATCACATTGGATTGGATTTCTTTGGTGTGATTTACCAAGGATAACCCTCAAAAGTTTTGAGAATTATTTCCAGAGTGTACTGTTTTCTTTAACGTGCACATAAGCCATATTGCCCACGGGACCAACAGCTAATTCGTCCCATCTGAAAGAAGGTGCGCTATCGTAACTTGCATTTCAGCCCTCTAGTTGAAATCCAAGGAGAGCAGCGATTGGAATTGAACCGGGGACCAAGAGGCAAGAGATCATGGCGGTTCAGCTACCACCAGTTTAGCCGACTGAGCTGCTGCATATTAATAGCTTTGCAAGTACATACTAATGTTAAATTATTCTATTTCAGATATTAATGAGTGCAGTAGCAGTCC
>NW_022742304.1:0-8263 GCF_011630105.1 Anneissia japonica | reverse complement strand
GGATAACCCTCGAAAGTCTTGAGAATTATTTCCAGAGTGTACTGTTTTCTTTAACGTGCACATAAGCCATATTGCCCACGGGACCAACAGCTAAATCGTCCCATCTGAAAGAAGGTGCGCTATCGTAACTTGCATTTCAGCCCTCTAGTTGAAATACAAGGAGAGCAGCGATTGGAATTGAACCGGGGACCAAGAGGCAAGAGATCATGGCGGTTCAGCTACCGCCAGTTTAGCTGACTGAGCTGCTGCATATTAATAGCTTTGCAATTAAATGTTTACATGCTAATGTTAAATTATTCTATTTCAGATATTAATGAGTGCAGTAGCAGTCCCTGTTCAAATGGTGCAACCTGTAACAATCTGCAGAACATGTTTACTTGTTCTTGTCTTGCGGGATACACCGGAAGGCTTTGTGAGACAAGTAAGTTCAATTTATGATGGTAGAATAATAAATGTGTTTTATTTTTGTTTGTTTTTTTTATTATTGTTTTTTTATATAAAATCACTGAAAATATCTTCGAATTTAAATTTAAATGTTCTTTATTTGCAATTTCGTGAACAAAATTGAAGAGTAACAACAAATTCTCAAAAACAAGAACAAGATTAAATTTACAAGTTTAAACCAGAAACCAAACCAAAAACATTTATTTATTAAATTAAATTTATCAACAATAATAAAAACAATTATGTACAATTAATTATATTAGGAAAATGTCACTGAAATTAAACAGCTCAAAAACTCATTGATAAATACTGATTCAAACAAAATGTTTTTATGTTAATAATTTACGGTACTAATTCAAGGCAAGTTCAATATATAGGCCTACATATATTTTATAAAATTGTCATTCGTCATATGATGTCATTCTTTAATTTGTTTTATATGGTAACCTTTATTAGCAGATATTTTATGCAAGTTATAATGAACATTACACAGGCTACCACCTCACATGCATAATGCATGAGTCTCACGCATGAGAATCCACTTTTTACGTTTCATGCATCATAACAATTTTTTAATATGATAGAATGTATAGGCTGATTATACCCTAAAATTCATAAATATGAAGTGAATTCGTCAGTAAAATGTAAATACAGGCCTTATAAATTTCTTTTAAAAGCTTTACCAACCAAAGACTATACAAATTTAGTAATATTTTTGTCTCACACATCAGAAGCCAACAAAGTTGGCAGGTATATAACACTATTACATCAAATTTATATTTCAAAACATTGTTTGACCTTTAACCTTTATCGCTTGTGTCTAGATATCAATGAATGTGCGAGCAACCCATGTGTGAATGGCGTGTGTAACAACAACCTGAATTTCTTTAGCTGCACATGTGACGGCGGATGGCAGGGCAATCGATGCGATGTAGGTAAGTTGACTCTCCACTGTGTATGAGAAAGGAACTAATTTAAAAGACACTTTCAAAGTAGTTCTGCGATGGAGTGAGTACATGTACCTAATTGTGATATATAAAGGTACCCCTGAATACTGTTAGCATTTCTTTTGCCAGTGTCCCAAGTTTGATGCATTTCCTTCTGTTAGATCTGACTGAAGAAGCTTCTATAATATATTTTATTTTGCTGCGCCTGGCAATACACATCGCCGCTGTCTTCTGTGAGACAATTCATCATAAATTAGTAAAAGCATGCAAATATAAATGAATTTTCGGGGCTATGTGTTATTTTCCGGGATATTTGTGCCCTGGTTTCGGGTGTGCGGGAGGCCGTTCCAACATCTGCGAGACTTATGCGACTTCCTGGAGACTTCATAGACCGCTGCAACTGTTGTACCACATGCTTTCATGGGATAAATATCATGTTACAGTGTGACAACATTGTTTTTTTCTTTTCACAGATTATGATGAGTGTACAAGTAATCCATGCTACAACGGTGCGGTCTGTCAGAACCTTGAAGATCAGTACACATGCACATGTAGTGCAGGCTGGAAAGGAACCAGATGTGAACATGGTTAGTTCTTAAATTGAATTTACTAATGTGAATGCAGCTTTATTGCAATTTTGTAAGTGTGGACACAGATTAAAAGTTCTACAATTAGTGTGAATGTGGTGTATTGTGGAATTACAGGCACGTTGTGTGAACAGGGTATAATATCATAAGACACAGGTTTGAACAAGATGTTGAGATACTGATGTGGTTCATTATTTTCAAGACACTAATGTGAAATTGGTGCATTATTAAGACAATAATTTTGTCTGTGAAGCTCTGTCCAGACTGTTGTATACCTATATATAGTCATGATGTGCCTATATATGGTCATGCTGTGATGTCATCATGACTATATTTAGACACGTCACATGTTTTTATCAGATTAAATTTGATGTTCTGGACAGGGCTAAGATGTACCTGACGTAATGTTCCTTACTTAATCAGATTTACTCTGATAGTGGTTTCTTTTTTCTGATATACCTGTTTACATCAGAATGTTTGTCTTCTATTATATGTGGAACTCAGTTCTTTGATATATTTAGTTTGCGATTTCTGAACTGTTCAAGCTTCTGTAATAATGATATGTGGTACACATTTCTACTGCTGCATTCAGGCTTGTCATCACACTAGGTTTACGCCCAATCTAATGTGTTCAAGAATTTAAACTAGTAGGTCCACCCAGCAAAGTCACTGAGCATTAACTGATGAAAGATATTTAAACGCTCATAGCATGTCGGCTTGTTTACACTAGGCCTTTTGATTTAACATTGCAGTCTATGGTACTAACACCTGCATGTTATGAATTAAGCTGTGAAACCTCTAGGTTTTTCAAACCTGGGTTAAGGGTATTGGTAATAGTAGGATATTTGCAGAGCGCCTTTCACAATAGAATCGTCTCAAGGCGCTGACAGTATACAGACTCCTAAGTCAGATTAGAAAATAAAAAAATTGCAAAAAATAAACTGAGAACACAAAAGGAAAAGGAAGTGTAATGCCTGGCATAAGATAGCCTAACCGTGCTTATTAAAAAAAATATAAGCATAGCCTAAGAAAGCAATGTTACACAATAATTAATGTTTTGCAGATTTATCGTTATTTTGCCCCTTATTTCAGATACAAACGAGTGTGCCAGCAATCCATGTCAGAATGGCGGCGCATGTGTTGACGGAACAAATCGTTTTGACTGCACGTGTGTACAGGGATGGTCGGGCACTTTATGCGAGCAAGGTAGGCTAATTTTAATAACTCAGGTGTACCTCCAAGTATAAATATTGCAGATTTATCGTTATTTTGCCCCTTATTTCAGATACAAACGAGTGTGCCAGCAATCCATGTCAGAATGGCGGTGCATGTGTTGACGGAACAAATCGTTTTGACTGCACGTGTGTACAGGGATGGTCCGGCACTTTATGCGAGCAAGGTAGGCTAATTTTAATAACTCAGGTGTACCTCCAAGTATCAAAACAGATATTCAGCAACAGGATTTGTTGGACATTGGAAATCACCTTGTATCAGTCACTGCGACGGATGGTTCAGGAAACACCAACAACTTATGTTCCTTTAATATAAAGGTCATAGGTAATAGGCCATAATCACATTTTTATACAGTATAATCATTTTCATTGTGTTTAAAACATAACTTAGATGTTAATGTATAACTAATGAGTGAGAGATTTGCTGTTTGATAAAAATAGGAAAACAATAATGAATTGTTTTCTTACGTTACAGGCTATAACGAATGCTCCAGCTTCCCGTGCCAAAATGGTGGCGTCTGTACCGATGCGATTAATGGATCCTTTTGCACTTGCCAACCAGGATATAGTGGCGCACGATGCGATGAAGGTAAACTTATAGACTGACCGGTCATAATAAGGCCAGGATCCCACAAACGCAATGTTTACATACATTTATGCTGTAATTTTGTGGGAATGTCGTAACAATTTTCAGGAGAAGGGCTTAATTGTACAGTAATCATAAATTTACTTTTTGTTTAGTTAAAAGTGTTACCATATTTATTAATGTGAGTTTTTTTTTTTTATACTTGTAGTCAATTTCTTATTGTGTTATCATAGTCTTGTTTTCGATATTATAAAAGGTTTGATATCGTGTTAATATTAATTTAAATAATAATGCCAAACATTTATAACCGCACCAATTCCAAATTGAATGATGAAAGGCGCTGATTGTTATTACCTCTGTTACTGAATAACATACAACGGCAAACCAGCACAAAGTGCAGCCTTCTTCGCTCCAGGTAGAGTGTAGATAAAGTGCCATGCCCAAGGACACAAGCGACTTGCACAACGAGAGTTTCGAACCCCTGATCTCAAAGTTGGGAGCCCTAGCCATTAGCAATGCGCCAACCACTCCTACTATTCAAAGTACATATTCCCATTTCCATAAACCCCTGTGTACTGGTCCTTACAGCCCCTGTTGTGGACAGATGAGAAATAGCAGGTTCCAATTTATTGGGAAGAAACAAATTACTGAACAAGCTAGTACGTACCTCGAGCGCTTAACACTTTGATATACAGCGCTATTTGAAAATACATACATTACATTATCTTTTGTTAGAATGCATAAGATAAGTATGTGTAGGTAGCTATTGCTGTCTCTTATACACATCTAGATGTGTATAAGAGACAGAGTCTCACGCATGAATCCACTTTTTACGTTTCACGCATCATAACAATTTTTTAATGTGATAGAATGTATAGGCTGATTATACCCTAAAATTCATAAATATGAAGTGAATTCGTCAGTAAAATGTAAATACAGGCCTTATAAATTTCTTTTAAAAGCTTTACCAACCAAAGACTATACAAATTTAGTAATATTTTTGTCTCACACATCAGAAGCCAACAAAGTTGGCAGGTATATAACACTATTACATCAAATTTATATTTCAAAACATTGTTTGACCTTTAACCTTTATCGCTTGTGTCTAGATATCAATGAATGTGCGAGCAACCCATGTGTGAATGGCGTGTGTAACACTCCTGTACTTGTTTAAGTGGATATGAAGGTGAACGTTGTGAGGAAGGTAAGCTAATAGATACACACAGAATCCACACAGCTAGCAATTTTTAAAATATTGTTACAGTTACACTATATAAATGAATAGATAAAACTTAAAAAAAAACAGTGCTGAGATAGGAACGTAAGTTATTATAATCGTATCAATCACTGGCCTTCAACGAAAATTTCATTTTTTACAACTAAATTTAAAAGGAACTTATATTTGGTTTATTGTTTTTGTTTTTTGGATTGTTTTTTTTTTTTGTCTTTTTTCGGGGAGATGGGGAGGGGGACATGAGTAATTTTTTTGGTGAGGAGGGGTATCTGTCTGCACAACCTCATGTAATTTATAAATTAATTTACACATTATTTTAAATAAACAATAAATGATTTTATCACAATCACAACAGATATTCAGCAACATGATTTGTTGATGATTGGAAATCATTTTTCATAAGTCACTGCGATGGATTGTTCAGGATACAACAGCACCTTGTACTCTTCAACTTAACAATCATAGGTATATGTCGAAATTCTATTTAATGATTCGGTGAAGTACGCCTCAGCAGCAACTCTCTCTTTTCTCCTTTTTAATGTTTTCTATTATAATTATGAACTATATGACAATAAGAGTATTTTTGGGTAATGTTGGTTTTTATGTATTTTTTTATATAATAAGAAAATAAATAATTATATTCTGTATTCTTAGAGCATTATGCATCAACCTACCTGATACTAGTATACATAGTCTTTGTCTGCGTGGTGATGTGTACATTATTTGTCTTCATCTGCAGGTAGTGTTTCTATTCATATTTAGCTACATTTCTTTTAAGAATTTTATTTTATTTATTTATTTTTTTTTAGTTAGGCCTATATTATATTTTTGATATTCAGAATGTTGGTTTTGCTATTACACTCTCTATATTGACATTGTTGTTTGCTTTTATGAAATCACAGGCCTGTTTAAATAGCTATGGTTTTTTTTGCTTAAGTGTTACTTGATAACAATGATGACATATTTTTTTTTTCTTAATTAGGTGGTATTATAAAAACCATAAGAAAACGGAACATACTACAAATATGAACAACATTCAAACCAGTAGTGCTCCCAACCCACCTAGAGAAATGTCAGTGGTGGCTAGTTCAGTGTGTAGTGCAATTCCAACAGCAACGAATACACCAGATAACACAAGGTATGAAAACATTCCTCTGCCAAGCAGTGGTGCCGCAAAACGATCTATGCCATCACAAAGGAATGATCATCCAGTTAATGATGATGTTGGAGTTATACCAACAACATCAAATGTACTAAGTGATACAGTGTATTAAATTCCTCTGCAAGCCAGTGGTGTTGGTGGAGCTGCTCTAGAACGAGCTATGGAATCACGAAGGAAAGATGATTTGATCAATTATAATAACGAAGCTATACCAACAACACCAAATTTACCAAGTGACACAGGATATGAAATTCCTCTGCAAGCCAGTGGTGTTGATGGAGCAGCTCTAGAACAAGCTATGGAATCACAAAGGAAAGATGATTTGATCATTGATAATAGTGGAGTTATACCAACAACACCAAATGTTCCAAGTAATACAGAGTACGAAATCCGTCTGCCAACCAGTGTTACTGATTGGGCTGCAGATTCACTTGATTCAACTTGTGAAGATCACATATATACTTCAATAATTTAAGCATAACTAACCTGAGATATAAAGCATGTATACACAAAATATTATATTTTTGTATTAATTTCATTTTCTAGAATCATACAATATTGAACAAAAAAGTAATTGGTAGGGTACAGTTAAAAATTCTTGGTAGAATCTAAAAAATAATTAATAATACCGTTTTAAGATATTATTTCCAAACAATTATATTTTTCGCTTGATCTATAATATATATATATATATCCCCCCGAGGAGTTGTGGTTTTTTTCTCCTTGACAGGGTGGCGACCGGCCCCCTGGCCCCCGCCTCCACAGTCCCAGCCAGGGCCCCCGTTGGGGAAAGCTGGTCCCGCCCCCGTTGGGGAGAGCTGCTCCCACTCCCGTGGAGTATATATCTATATATATATATATATATATATATATATATATAAACAATCGAATATTTACAACCAACTAATCTACTAGCAGAGTAGAGGGCGGCCCACTACATCGGGAAACGTCAACAACTAGCAAACCAGTCATTGTCTGATAAAGATATGTTGGTAACAGATCGAAACGTCACAACAGTATGTACATTTAATGGTTTACTTACAAGAATTTGTTCATGTTCAAACATCACAGAAACCAGATGAAACTATTTTAGATTGCATTTTAAATAACATTTAAAATAGGGAGAGTATAAGTATTTACATTGAAAGATATTAGTATGCGTAAAAGCTACAAAACTTGGATTACCTTTTTTAGTTCAGTTATAAGAGTGTGTTGTACAATTTGTTGTCAAGATATGCTAATATAATATTTATGTGAGCCAACAATATCTATTATCAACATAACTCTACCTGGCTCAAATCTAACAAGCTAACACTCAATGTAACAAAACTAAATCTATGCTAATAGGTTCTTCTAATAAGTTAAAAGTTAATCATTCAATCAACCTTCTTTAAGATGACACTCCTATCCAATCTGTAACCTCTCACAAACACCTTGGTGTGACCATCGACAACACCCTAACCTGGAAATCTCATATTTCCTCACTTTGTAAAAAACTCAACTCCATCACCTACCTACTTGCACGCACCTCTAAATTCACTAATAATTCTTCTCTCCACCTCTTGTACAATTCGTTGTTTCTATCTAGACTTGACTACTGCTGCTCTGTCTGGGGTTCCAAACCCACTACTACCGTTGAACTTCAAAAAATTCAAAATAAAACTATTCGCATCCTACTTAATCTTCCTCCTATACTACTCATTTAACTTCTTTCCACTTCTCTTTTGCTAAGACCCTTCCTTTCCATGACAGATATCGATATCAACTTGGCTGTTTAACTTTTAAAGCTCTACACAATCTTGCTCCCCAAACAATTTGTCAGTGTCTCACAAAAATAACTGCAAATGGCCGCATGAACACTCGGCAGATCACTAAAGGGACTTACATATCCCAGACCCCACTTTGAACTTTTCAAACTTTCATTTAGCTTTAATGCCCCCTCTTTCTTTAACTCTCTTCCCTTAGATATCCGCAATGCTTCTACTTACTCCTCCTTTAAATCGTTTCTCAAAAGTTACCTCCTTCTTTCTCTCCTGTAATTCTGTTTCTTTGGCCTTTTGCACTGAGAATT
>NW_022742303.1:662-1044 GCF_011630105.1 Anneissia japonica | reverse complement strand
GAGTTAGAGTTAGGGTTAGGGTTAGGTAAAGTGAGATAGGCTGAAACAAAGACTATTCCATTGAATGTTTGAAGTTTTTCGGAAAGGTACTCGAAATATGGAGGAAAATCAAAAATTTGCAATAAGTGCTCAACTCGGCGAGATAAGCACTTTTGTGCAAAAAGTGACAATGTTAAAAAGTTGAGTCAAAAATGTAATTTTTTTTGTTAGGTTAGGATTAGGGTTATTGTTAGGGTTAGAGTTAGGTTAGGGTTAGAGTTAGAGTTAGGGTTAGGGTTAGGGTTAGGCAAAGTGAGATAGGCTGAAACAAACACTATTCCAATGAAAGTTTGAAGTTTTTCGGAAAAGTACACGAAATATGGCGGAAAGTCAAAAATTTGCA
>NW_022742303.1:0-552 GCF_011630105.1 Anneissia japonica | reverse complement strand
TTCAACTGAAAGTTTGAAGTTTTTCGGAAAAGTACTCGAAATATTTCGGAATGTCAAAAATTTGCACTAAGTGCTCAACTCGGCGAGATAAGCACTTTTGTGCAAAAAGTGACAATGTATAACAGTTTAGTCAAAATGTAATTTTTTTTTTGTAGGCACGGTGTGATAGCCTGAAACAAACATTATTCAATTGAAAGTTTGAAGTTTTTCGGAAAAGTACTCGAAATATGACGGAAAGTAAAAAATTTGAACTAAGTGCTCAACTCGGCGAGATAAGCACTTTTGTGCAAAAAGTGACAATGTTAAAAAGTTGCAAAAATGTAATTTTTTTTTGTTAGGTTAGGGTTAGGGTTAGTGTTAGGGTTAGAGTTAGGGTTAGGGTTAGAGTTAGAGTTAGGGTTAGGGTTAGGTAAAGTGAGATAGGCAGAAACAAAGACTATTCCATTGAATGTTTGAAGTTTTTCGGAAAAGTACTCGAAATATGGCGGAATGTCAAAAATTTGCACTAAGTGCTCAACTCGGCGAGATAAGCATTTTTGTGCAAAAAGTGAC
>NW_022742302.1:0-509 GCF_011630105.1 Anneissia japonica | reverse complement strand
ATTCAAGAGCAACCAAACAAACCACATATTTCGGATAAGGCAATCGATTAATTGCCTCACCAAAAATGTCATTTATCTCATATATTCTAATATTTGTGGTAAACAATATGTCGGAGAAACAAAATACACTCTCCGTATGAGAATGACACAACATAGATCAGCTATCAGAACATCTAAGCTTGATCAACCAGTAGCCGAACATTTCAATTTAGCTGGTCATTCAATTTCAAATTTCAAAGTGATTGCAATTGACCATAATGCCAGTTGGAGCTACAAAAATCGCAAAGATAAAGATAATCACTGGGAACTTTTACTTAAAACAACCACACCATTTGGACTCAATATTAGGAACGTTCTCCCAGTATACTAAATTAAACCAATGGCATTTCAATTTATTCTGGATAAATCATTTGGCTTATTTATTGAGGCTTGCCTCTAAAGCTTAGTTTTGGCCTTCTTGTTTACTTGTTTAGGCTGTTTATTCTAATCTCACCCAGCCTATTGTTTCC
>NW_022742301.1:0-1009 GCF_011630105.1 Anneissia japonica | reverse complement strand
TAAATAAATTTATACTACTGTATGGGCTTTGCAAGATCAGGTATTTTGAGGCTACCATATATTCTCGCGTATAAGGCAAGGCTTTAAATAGCAAATTACGATTGAAAAACAGTGCAGTAAGGTCTATACGTGCAGAACATCATATACATTTTTATTTAAATCATGTTCGTCTGCGGATCGTGTGTTGGTGTTATATAAGTATAAGTGTTAGTATGAATGAATGCAATTTTAAATATGTATACTATTACATTTAGAGTATTTGGAAGATTAGCCCTTCATTTGGCTCCATTTTTAGCCAGCTAGATGCAAGACCATAAAGAGCAGAAAAAAGTAGGAATTCTGATGGTGAAACAGGATTATTTTATGGAAGAGGTTATTCGCACGGTACCGTGCGAATTGGGAATAAAAACTTATTCGCACGGTATGACAGCCGTTACGTCATGAAACCTTAAATGCAGATTGGCTAGGTCTACCGTGCGAATAAGACTCATAAAAGCTTATTCTCACGGTACCGTGCGAATTGTCGAAAAAACTCTTATTCGCACGGTAGAATGTTGTAGATAGAAATACTGTATTATTTCACGGCATACCGTATGAGTTGGGCACAGCACAGACAGTCGATACGATAACCCTAACAGAAGTGCAATAGGTCCTAGCTTAGCATTGTGTCTGCAGACCTTTTACTCTTTTTTTAAGCTATCCTTGAGAAATAGCAATGGCAAAAACCTGCGTGGAGTGTGTACTGATGGTATAGTCCCCTATCATAGGGTCTAGTAGTGAAGTGTAGATTGGCTAGGTCTACCGTGCGAATAAGACTCATGAGAGCTTATTCGCACGGTCTACCGTGCGAATAACCACTTCCTTATTTTATACTCCTGTCATAAAAAAACTGTCCAAAAATTAATCTAAAAGAGTCGAAAAAAAAGAAGATCAGATACAATTCCGTGGGCCATCATATCCTGTTTAAGTTACAAACCTTTGATGTAGGCCAGCTTGCTATTTGATTGTC
>NW_022742300.1:0-599 GCF_011630105.1 Anneissia japonica | reverse complement strand
TGTAAGACGGTCTAAATTTATATCGGAAGGTCGCTGGTAAGAGACCGGTGACTGGTGCTCCTTTATTAGTTTATCTTATTGGCAATGACTTTACCACGTCTTATTATCGCCGTTAGTGTTTTTATAAACGATGCCTTAATTGATAAATTAAAGACTCGTAAAACACAATCGATGTTCAATTGCTATAATACACTTGTAGTTTTTTGTTATGCATTAGAATAAACGAACAAAAGCACTCACTATTCACATGGATAATAGCTTTAAAAAGTTACCTAAAATCGTTTTACGATCGCATGATGACGTCATCGGCCAAACACCGTTCGTAAAATAGAAGGTTCGTAATTGAGAAGTTCGTAATTGGGAAGGTCGACTGCAGTCGACCTTCTCAATTACGTACCCTTTTGGTCTAGAAGGCGTTCTTAAATAAGAAAATTCGTAATTGAGAAGTATGAAAAAATAGCGCCCTCTAGATAGATTTTTTAACCATGTGTGTGCGCTTAACGATCGTCACGGCCAATTGGTATGGTCTATGACTAAGTTTACACAGAATATTTACAATGTACAGGACTTCGTAGCAAACAACAACAAATTCTAAACTA
>NW_022742299.1:0-675 GCF_011630105.1 Anneissia japonica | reverse complement strand
CTCTGGTTCTATTTCTGGCTGTTTACTTACGTTTACTTTTTAGCTGTTGCTTATCATTTTTGTATTACTACTACTATTACTACTACTACTACTACTACTACTACTACTACTACTACTACTACTACTACTATTACACTACTACTACTACTACTACTACTACTACTACTACTACTACTACTGGTACTACTACTATTGCTACTGCTACTGTTGCTGCTACTGCTGGGTCTGTAAATTGTATAACAAATACAATAGATAAGCGCGTCAAGACGCGTTATTTTCGTCTATCAGCTGATGGAGATGACGCCTAAGGAGGTCGTCCATTCTTGTATCTGTATATTTTTCTTCTAAGAATTACTAGGTATCAAATAAATGAAATTATATATATATATATATATATATATATATATATGTATGTATATATATATATATATATATATATGTACACTGGTGCCACTGGTCACTGCTTATCACCCTAGGTTACCACCACTAAGGGCTATAATTGAGAAACATATGCCCATTCTACAGACCACAGAACGTCTTAGGTCTGTTTTTTCCGGATACACCGTTCATAGCCTATCGCAGACCACCTAACCTTCGTGATATATTAGTAGGATCTAAATTCAAGAGGCAAATTAACTCTTGCGACAGCCATAATTTGGGTAGTCATCTTTGTGG
>NW_022742298.1:0-2243 GCF_011630105.1 Anneissia japonica | reverse complement strand
GATTCTCTTTTTCAATATTTCCATCGGAAGTTTCATCAGGATGATTTGTTGCCATTACTCTAGAATGAAACATACACAGTCTTTTATAATGATTTTTGAACTATTTCACCTAGGCCTATATTTAACAAGCTAGCTTTCATTAATTTAAGACTAAGAATATGCCCGCTTTTTGGGTCCTCCTAATAATGACCAGTATGACTAGCGTATCCTGAGAGCCAGTCAGTGCAGTGGCAGTGCTGTCCAGGGTTGCCATTTGGCCTTTTTGACGGCCAGATTCCTCAAATCTGGCCGTATAAAAATTTGCCTGGCCGTAACGTTTGAAAAGTCACGGCCAAAATATATTTGGCAAAATTTGGCCGAATTTTTTAAAATTTTTTTTTTAATATAGGCCTAATATAACGTAGACTTGTTTTGGATATGTTGTTTTTCTTAGCTTAAATTCTAAATTTGATTCTAATCATGTACCTTTGTTTGTATTGCACTAAACGCTTAATCTATACTAGGCCTGTTATCCGGACCCCTTTAGCCGATTGGACGTAAGAGAGTTTATTTAAAAGATAACAGTTACATTTAATAATTTAAATTGTTCGGATGGAATATTATTATTTTATATGAAGTTTATCCTCGTTTAAGCTTTATGAAGACAGTTCAATGCAAGTTTGTACCATATATTGTGTGTGTTTGCATATGTTTCATCCTAGTGGTTCTATCTCTTTGGAATCAATTTTAAATATAAGTTAAATACTGTACTTTAATTAATTTATTATTGTCCACTTGAATTGTATAGGCCTGGGTGCTGCAGTGTTCTTTATGTAGAACTCGATGATCATTCGGTTCCGATGGCACCTCCAATTTCAAGCAAGCGTTGTGCCAGAGACTTCGAAGTTACTCTAGAGTTAGATTGTATACCCCAGTTGGGGTCGAGGGGGCATGGCCCAGGCGCTCCGACGATCTGAGCATTAAAGCTGTTTTAAACGATTTCAGGGAGTGTGTCTTGACAATAACGGTGACATAAGCAAAAATATTTTTAGTTTCAATGTAATTGAGCACCCGAACTATGTTGACCTAAACATTTCACTGATAAATTTTTAGTAACGCGTCAGTGAAACAAATATTCACATAAATATTAAGTACTCTCTAATGACTCAATTACTGGTACTGGTGCTGGTACTTGTAGCCTGAATTCGTGATAATTCGTTATCACGCATAGATTTGTGCTAAATGCGTGACAAATTATGGATCACGCATGTGTTTCTGCAAAATGTGTGTTTCATCCAAAATCATTTTGAAATGCGAGACAGTTGATAACTATGCTATAGATCGATTACAATGTACCTTAATATGTAATACATTTAAATCAAATTTAGATCAATCTTAATAATGTGATTTTAAAAAGCAGCGGCGGATTTGGGGGTGGGGAGGGGTGATGAAAAGAAAAATAAAGAAAAATTGATCGCCCAAACACATCAGAGGTTATTTTCGGGCGTCTAGAAAGCAAAAATTTCTCCAAGACGGTGTTATCTTTTTCGGCCCCGGCCCCTCCCACTTTCGGACATCTGTGGATTCGCCCCTGAATTGGCCTACATGCCAGCAACTAACTAAAGAACATAGGCTATTTATAATGATGTAGCTGGGTATGTATTTTATGGTGATAATTAAAAGACGAAAAACAGTGAAAGTTTAACATTGTTCTGTGTATATCATTTGAATTTCTTAAATTTCTAACGCTGATTTTCGTGTAATTATGAACCCACTTTTGTCTTCTAATCGAATTAAAATCTGGCCGAATTTTGGCCGATATCGAAAAAAAGTTTGGCCGAATTTGGCCGTGAGATGGCGTGTGTCTGGCCGTGAAGACTGTCAACTATCTGGCAACCCTGGTGCTGTCTTCAGAAAATAGGCCTAGGCATAGGGCCTAGTTAGTAGTTGATCGGTTAGTTGATCACAAAATACATTGCCTTGTTGACTGTCTAGCCTATGCCTACTACTACTACTAGGCCTCTAGGCTAAATAAAGAGAATGTAGGCCTGCCACGCTTAATTATTAATACGCTATTATTATAGTCTATAAGCAGAAAAGCACACAGTACTCAGGTTCTTCTATGCCTCTCTAGCTAGGCCTAAGAAGCACGATTCTTGTCCTCCAAAAAAGAGGAATCGGCCCAAGAAGCTGTCTTACCCCCCGAGGACCTCTTGCTGCCGATAGCGATTAATGATGAAGTTCAGCCTAGCTAATACCGTTAG
>NW_022742297.1:0-1073 GCF_011630105.1 Anneissia japonica | reverse complement strand
GTACACGTATTGTTTTAACCAAGGACGTTTATACAGATAAACAGTCTTGGCTTTAATAACTGCACCTTACACATAATTATTTTTCTTAGGCCTGAGTACGAAAAACATCAATACTCTTATCCTTTTCTATTTTTTTTTTCGAGTTCGATCAGTATCAATTAAATAAACGATAGTACAATTCGACTGACTATTAATCATAAGGCCATATAATGGGCTTTTCAGTTGAGACACACATTTCTTTTTATTGACAATAATAAGATGTAAAAGGAACAATGCAAATTGAAATCATCGATTTGACACTCATTTCCCATTGAACTCGCTACTTTAATGGTCGAAATTTATAGCCAGTATGGTTCAATTGATAAAGGTTTACAATGCATGTTTTAAAGCTTTAAGTACGATTTCTCCTCAAACACATACGGGGTTCCATATTGATGATATTTGTTTAATCCTATTATTTGGTTGGTAGGCATAAAAGTTTGAAAAAAGACCACAAAATTGGTTATAAATTGGTCAAACACAATAATGCAGCTTAGGAAAAAATTTGTGATGGAGTTTATAGACAAAAGCACAATTTCGTTATTTTTTCCAGGTTATGGTGGTGCCTATACAGAATATAAATATCATCATATTAGTCCACAGTGTTACTATCTTGGAGTCATAAATTTTCGAATTGAGATTATTCGTACTTAAACTAAATCCAATGGTATGCGCCAGGTGTAATCCCTCCACGAGTCTTAGAGGTTGTCAGTTAGGAATTCTGCCTTGGGCACGCAAAGGCAATCCTGAAGCCTCGCCCCACCAGGGTTACGGTTATTATATATATATACTTTTATTCGTAGTTAAGATTACTAACTATTAATAATTCTCTCACCTTCTGTTTTTCGCCATGAGCATCTTTGATTTATACTAGCGCCAGTGGCGGCGCCAGCGGGGGTGGGGGGCTTAATCCCCCCACCGGACAAGTCAAGGCCCCCCCCCCCTGATCTGACAGAGCTCGTCGGGCAGTCGGAATAAAAAATATATATAAATAGGCCCACGCCGCCAAACCAACACACGTCTGTCACAATCAG
>NW_022742296.1:0-1039 GCF_011630105.1 Anneissia japonica | reverse complement strand
TAATGATTTTTAAAAAATCAGTTTTAATACAGAATTTTATTATTGGGGCCATTTTTATACCTACCTGTCATTTAGGGCCATTTTTACCGGGGCCATTTTTTCCAGGGCCATTCTTACCGTACACCTGTAACAAAGGTAGGCCTGAGATCCAAGAAACTCATGACAGCATACTCATGACTCAATACTATTGTAAATAGTTGTCTATTTTTTTCTGTTTTCCCACTTGGAAATAATGTTTTTCACAGCTGTTCCTAACTGTTCATGCATGGCTTGACACCTAACACTACTACAGCCTACATGGATGGGCTTTTTCCAAAAATACTTTTTCCATCTTTGATTCTTTTTAGTTCCTATGCATACAATGGAATAGGGACTCTTGCAATCACATTTTGCGTGTGTGTGTATGTGTGGACATTTAGAGTGAAATTGCACATGCGTCAGAAAAAGTTTTCTGACATTTTGTTCATACCTCGCGACGTGAAGTTCCTCAGTGGTGGTTCAGTCACCTTCTTCCACGTTTTAGCTTTGATTAGCGCCCCCAGTTGCTTGATAAGATTAAAAATAATTAGCCCGCCCTGAATTACCTAATTATGGTTAAAACACTTCCTTAAGTCAAGTTTTAAATCTACTCAGTTTCTTTCTGAAACCCGACACAAAACAAAGCCCAGTTTTCCGTTTTACCTTGTGACGTGTCGATCTTCAGTGGTTGAGCTTGAGCACGCGCTATTTCGATCAAGGCCGATTGGCAACGTGAATTCTTCAGTGTGGTTCAGTTTGAGCTCGCGCTATTTCGCCATAGGCAAAATCCACTCAGTTTCTTTCTGAAACCCGACATAACACGAAGCCTAGGCTTGCACCCAGCGACGTGAAGTTTTTAGAGTGGTTTAGTTTGAGCTCACGCTATTTCTCCAGAAATGCAAAGAAATAACTTTTCAAGGTAAACCACCACAACACAAAATCCACCCAACCTCATATTGCCTGAAAATAAAACATGCATCATGCATCGGAATGTTGACGCCCACAGGACTCTGGTTTATGT
>NW_022742295.1:0-803 GCF_011630105.1 Anneissia japonica | reverse complement strand
TAAAAGAAAAGAAGCTTGTTATTTTTATTATATTTAATCTTGAATGTTCTAATGTTTCTTAATTCATTTAAAAAAAAATATTTTAAATACAAAAGAATTTGTTTCTGTATTAGTTTCAACAAATAAGTTTCACTCACTATAATCTAAAAAAATATAATCTGCTATCAAAAAACTCCAAATATTAAGTTCTGGCTATATCTGCAAAAGCTTGGGAAGATTTTTAAATTTAGTAGACTCAAAATCGAGGTGGTTTGAGGCTTTACTTTACAGAATATAGCACTATTACGGTAGCTACTTACCACCTGCTAATTTTCCCCACTGTTTTTTTTTTCTACCTGGAGAGTTATTCCCGGCCCAGGCCTATTCCCCCCCCCCCATTTTTTCGATGCATTGTTCCTCTTAGTTTTCCTATTGATTTTTTTTCCCATCAGGTTATTTTCATTATACTTTATAAGAGAGAACATATTTTTTATTTTTATTTTGTGTTTTCTCTATATCAATTATTGTCTAGTCATTGTAAGGTTACACTAAAAAGGTATTCCGATGATACAAAAGCGTTATTCAATCAATTGACTGATTGACTATTGATGCATTCGCAATACCGTATTGATGAAGCCTAAATATACATTGTAGAAACGTTTTGAAAGTTTAAATCCAGTTTTACATAAGAAATACAGGAAAGAAAACAGGATATCTTTATAACATGCTTCCTCTTTTGGAATTTCGATATCACACCTGTTTCCTAGTCGTTCTATATACCCATATTTCATCCACAAAAAACACTATTATTTCTGTACTTCTAC
>NW_022742294.1:0-880 GCF_011630105.1 Anneissia japonica | reverse complement strand
GCACCTCACCATGTGTGCGTGTACAGTAATAGCACACGAAATTAAACATTGTCAAGTGTATTTAACACGGCGGTTTCATACGCACTATATTGGGACAATAAGTGTTTTCAACGCGCCTTTCATATATTTACGCACCGCAAGCCTCGAACGAACACACTCATGTCGCGATTGGGATCGTGCGAGCCTAGCGGAACTGCATTTTTTGGTACATAGTAGAATTGTGCTAGAAATAATATATGAGTATAATATCCCCCCATCCATGTTCTGTTTGTCTAATTATTATATCAGCTACTAAACGAAATTTTTGCAATGCATGAATTTATATAAAAATCATGAATTTTAACGAGAAAAGTAAGGCCGGTCTACAGTAAAAATAGAAACAAACAACGCCCTAACTCCGTAAATGTTAATATCGCTAAACATGGCCGTAATTATCGTCGTTGTACAAAATTGTGCAATTTTTCTGGATGTTATCGTTGGTCGCCAATGAACAATCAGTGTCTGTTCTTGTATTCTGTGAAATATTGGCCTGACAACTTTTTCCGATTTTAAAAAAAATTCGATTGAAAACAGCAAATATTTTGGCTTTACTGGGCGTTCTTGACAACTCCACAGGCTCATACGCGCAATTTTACGCGTTGGTTATACATGCGCTAGGCCTAGATTGAGGCCTAGATTTCATTGGGGTTTTGGATAGGCTTTGCTGCATTAATGTTGTTAAATGTTAAAATTGACATTGTATAATATATATATTATTTTTATTCAGCTAATATATAATAAATACAGGCTTGAATTGAACATTTTATATTTTGATAGCAATAATTAGGATGGCTCTAAAATAAAGAAAATTTAAAATATAAATAAATGTAAACAATGATCC
>NW_022742293.1:0-555 GCF_011630105.1 Anneissia japonica | reverse complement strand
AAGGTTGTGTTGTATAACAGACAAAATTGAGTTGCTATTAAACACCCATTCTTAATCTTATTCAGATACAGATTAAATTAATTATCAAATGTACATGTAAACATACAATGAAATAGTATCTGCTCGATGAACGCAATATAAATAATTTAAATAAAATGAGTAACTACTATACAGTGAGACAAACATTTAATTTCTGGATACCAACCACGCATTTATAGCTTTGATGGCAGACGGAAAGAATGAAGCTTTATCCTTTATTGGCAATCCAGACATCTGGACCCATTTTTAAGTAGCACGATATTTCCCCTACTTTGACGCCTATTATAATTTAAAACTCAACAGAGTACCGTACCGAATGCAGAAGTAAAGTCGTTTTTTGTTTCAGTGTTTTGTTTTGGTTTTTTTTGGGGGGGGGAGGGGTTTATTATTGTTTTTTTTTTTAAGAAAAAAATAATAATGTTTACAACTGTGACAAAAATATAGTAATAATGTTAAGAATTTACCAGATTTTTTTTCTTTGAAAGTTCCCCGTCCCAATTTGCGTAGGTACCGGTA
>NW_022742292.1:0-8409 GCF_011630105.1 Anneissia japonica | reverse complement strand
TTGTACTTGGGCTCGTACTTGATTTCGTCTCGCCCGCGTACGGCCTCGTCGGGACCTTGAGCGTTCAACTCGTTCAAAACGGGTTTCAGATTTTCCACCCATTCCGCGTTGCGTTTCGACGGATCTAACATTTCCCGAGCATACTGATGCGGAAACAGTTTGACGGCAAGAGTCTTGTTGAACCTTTCGACGATTCCTTGCGATT
The DNA here is from genome assembly GCF_011630105.1 of Anneissia japonica. Lineage (NCBI taxonomy): Eukaryota > Metazoa > Echinodermata > Crinoidea > Comatulida > Comatulidae > Anneissia > Anneissia japonica. The sequence continues at coordinate 8,204 of NW_022742292.1, read as the reverse complement.
TGTGATTACCGGGGTCTCCCACGCTCACGCGTACGTTATGCTCCTTCATTGCTTTTAACGTTTCGCCTTTAAATTCGCTACCCGAATCGACCTGCAACGACTCGGGCCACGTCAACTTTTGCGCGTAAATCTTGCCAAAGGCTCGTTCAACCTCTGACGAGTTTTTGGTCGTCAACGGTTCCGCTTCCTTGTATCTGCTCGCCACGTCGACGACCGTCAGGGCGTACTTGTACGTTTTTCCCCCGTACCTATCGTGAGGTAAAAAGAGCAGGTCGGCTTGATGGACTTGGTTTACCGAGACGCTTTGTCTCGTAGGCACGCTCGGCACGTGTTTAGGCGGTGGTAGATAAATTTGCCACATGCTCTGCTTAAACAGCCACTCTTTAACGACATCACGCGATATCCTCGTCTTGCTGGCGAGTTGGTCGATGGCCCCCTCACCCTGCCATAAATGTTGAGGAGCGTAGTATACACGTTCGAGTTTGCGTATTTCGCGTTTCGTACTCATATTTACAAATATCGTTAATATTTTATAAATATTTTACAGACACGTACGCGATAATGCTCAATACAACGACCAAACCGACCAGCTCCGCATCTTGCTGCGATTCGCTGGGTGCGTAAAAGTCGGACAGCTGCGGTTCTCGCTCGAGTTGCAGGCGATCGGGCGATCCACCCATTCTATAGTATTCTCTCATTGCAGATTCAACGTCCGTAAAGGTTCCTTGAGCGTGCTGCTCGCGTCCAAGTTTTTCGTTGATGTAATCGAGTTGCGAGGCTCGTTTTTTGCTCCACGAATCTCGAGCCTGAGACAATTGTTCCAAGGCCAGATCGTGCCGTTTGCGTTCCGCATCACCGCCGCTCATGCGGCTAAAGACAAAGTTGCTTCCGCTAAAAGCTAGGGCGTTTACCATCGCACCGCCAACCATCATTGCTACGGTTGCCATTTTACTATCGAGGTATTTATTTTATAATCTTGTCGGGAATGTAGCCATTAGCCACCAGCATGTCCTTGGTCAGCGTCGAAGCCGCTATCAGGCCCGCGAGCTTTGTCGTATCGACGATGGTCAGCTTGTCTACGAGCGGCGCTTTGCTTCCCGCCACCTTTTTCAGTATCATTACGTAACTGACCGTCAACGTAGACACGATCGCTCCGCTGTACAAGCTGTTTACAATCACGTTTGTATCGATGCCACTCATACCTTTTTTTAAAAAGAGAAATTTTTAATTACATTTCAAACGGATCTCGCGTCGTCGGCTTGTACGGCTGTGACGGCTTTACCGGCTGTGCCGGCGGTGCCGGCTGTGACGGCGTGGATACACTTGGCTTGCTGATTGCATTGTAGACTAGATACCCCAACGCGACAAGCGTCAGATATGGAATGCAACTCGAAAACGACACGTTGGCAACGCTCGATGCGTCCGAGGCTTGTCGTCGTTTCTCGGCAATTGCTTTACCGGCCGCAACTCGCTTGGGATTCTTGCTCGTGACTTGCGTAATCGTTTCGTCCATTTGTTAAAATGTCGGTAATTTTTTTACTCGGTAATTACTCTGGCGGGTCGGTAATCGTAGACACCTCAGACGTCGTAGGTGCCTCAGGTACCACCGGGGGCGATTGGGCGTTTAAAATCGGTTGAGACGTCACCTGCGGCGTCGATCGCTCGTATTTCACGTGTCTTGCCGTGTGCATCGCGACCGAAATCGGTGCGAGCCACGCTCCAAATTTATAATAGAGCTCGCACGCAACGGGATTCAATGCTTCCATCAAGAATCGATCGTTTTCGAGATCGTCGCCGAGTTGCTCGATCGAATCGATCGGGAGCACGTAACCGATGGTCTTGCTGTACATGCGAATCACGCTGCTGCCGAGCGATTTCGTCACGTCACCACCCTTTTTAGTTTCTAGCATCGCGTATAACTTGGAAATTTCAGCCTCGGGCATGCGATCGATTTGCTCTACGGCGTATTCTTGTCCAAAGTAGTATTGAGCGTTACCTCCGCTCACGACAGACTTTATTCGGTCTTTGAGCTCGTCGGAAATGGCTCGAGCTTGCTCGGGCGTAAGCGATTGCTCGGTTGACGCGGTCGACTCGACCTTCTTTGACTCGGTCTTTTTTGGTTTACGCTTTTTCTTTGCGGGTGGGTCGGCGCCGCCTGCGGCGGTCTTGGATTCGAGCTCTGCGAGCGCTTGCATCTCGTGCGTTATGTCGGTCATTTTAATAAATGTAAAATATTTTTATCCGATGTGAATTCCCCAACGGGTCGGTCTATCGCATTTCAACAGCAACTTGCTAAAACACGTCGTGTCGATCTTGTCTTTGACGCGTTTCTTGTCGTCTGCATCTTTTATCACGTCATTCTCTCGCAGGCAATCGTAAAAACTGTCTCTGTCTTTGCAGAAAAAGAGCGCGACCCATCGAACCTGCTCTCTAAAATCTTTGAGAATGGAATTGTACTTTTGGGTGAGAATCCAAACGGATTTGTTGTGGTGCCGACCGGAAAAGGCGAGCATCGACAGCGTCTGCTGCTTTCTCTTCATGTCTTTATTGGCGCTGCAATCGTCGATCACGAACAGCGTCTCGGCGCCGTCGTCAAACTTGCCGCAGAGATGCGTCAGACAATCGTCCAGAGACTCGCCGGGGTCGATCGAAAAGACGTTTTCGTCTCGCTCTATCCACGCGCGTCTATAACTCGAGTTGACGTTAAACGTCGGACAGATAAATACAATGTTTTTAAAGAAATCCTTGTATTCCGTCTCGAGTAAATTTAACGCGTAAACGGTCTTTCCGCAATTTGTCGCTCCGACTATTAGAGCGCAGTGTGCCTCTTTTGGAAACATGGTTTTTATATGTCGGCATTAATAGTTTACTCCGACGAGTCTGTTTTCCCGTATGTTTAGCTGGGCGTCTGCGACGATAAAGACGTAGCAATCTAGCGGCGCTGCCGTCTCTGCGTCTCGCGTCAATTGCAATTTCAACCCGCCGGAATCTGCATCAATCTTTCTACCCGTTCCGTGCAAGGTATTATCCGAAATGGCTCTGAGGTCGACCCAGAGGCCATAGTGATCCGTTAGATATTTCCTTTGAGTCATGTTGGTGAAATGGGTCGGCTTGCAGGCTTGACTGCAAAAGTGTTTGCGAATCTCTTCGTAATTTCTGTAGGGCATCATTCCACGGGCATAAATTTCGTTGGATGACCCGTCGATCATAATGCTACATTCCTTGATTTTTGGGTTGTAAAACTTTTCGGGGTCGTGTCCAAAATCAGCCTCTCGTTCCTTAAACAGCAAAAGCACGCCTTTGATGGATCTGGCTGCCGTGTTTAGAGTAATGTTCCAGAAATGTTCCAGATTGTTTGATCTTTGTTTAAGACATCTTTGTGGTGCATCAACACTCTGTCAAAGAGTATTACGGATTTATCCTGATATTTCATCCTAGTCTGACGAGAAACCCCCACACTTTTTATAATCTCGTACTCGAGGACGATCCCCTCCAATTTAAAGGTTGCAGCAGCGTCGCTAGTCACGAGCACGTCCTTTGCGTTTCTAAACGTTATTTCGTACTCGAGTCGATCGTGCAACATTTTTTGGTTGAAGGGCATGTGGTCAGTCAGCAACTCAAAGTCGAGAGGGATGCAAAATCTGTTGCCGTACGCATCACCAACGGCCACGTCGTAAAGGGCGTTGGGAACGTCGTTTGTTGCAGCTACTACCGTATCATCGGCGTTTACGCGTATTTTTCGTTCGTTTTCGCTAGAGATGCCTTGATACGAACTATTGAGACGTTCGTGATCCGTCTTCCACAAGTCCTTGTAACAATTGTACACGTCGTAATCGGTGAGGGTAAAGACTTCCTTTCCTTCCAGAGTTATGCGTATTTTCTCGACGAGCGATCTACCGATATTGTTGACGATCGTTCGATCCACGTCCGTGCTCGAGGTTAGAATTAGATTAAAGGCGAGTCGAGCCGTACCCGGAACTATGGCATCGTCGTCGCCGAGATCCGGAAATCTGACTCGCAAGACGTCGCCGGGGCCGGCTTCGTTTATCTGGTTCATGACCGTGGTAAAGACGCGTCTGTCGTTTCTGTGGTCGGTATTTTTGGTCTTGACCGATCTATTGGCGCTTATTTCGTGATACATTTTTTATACGGCAACTTTTTTTAATCCGTTAATTGTTTGCGCTCTATAATAAAATGGCGGAAGAAATAGGAATGGAAGATTTTACCGAAGGTCGCGTAAACGCTGACGATGATGATTTCGAGTTTGATGAGGATAGAGAATCGGATCCCTATAGGGACCTTCCAAATTACGGAACCGTCTATAGAGAACGAGTCACAGAGTCTCTTAACAGAGATCGAGCCTATCGTCTTAGACTAGACATGGCGCTGGAATCGTACGAGGATTTTCTTAAGAAATCTAAAAAAGAAGGAGGAGCTGGATTAAACGACGTTATACTGGCCGACAAATCTAGATTTATAATCAGGACAAACGAGATGGAGCAAGACGCATTGTTTTTTATAAATAACAACGGCAAAGAAATACCGTTAACCTACGCAAACGATCCGACAAAATTTCGCCAACTCTCGACGACCAGAATAAGCGCCGCAGAAATACAAAAATACATTGCCGGGGATTATACTACGGGTAGTCGAGCTAGCGGTTCGAAACAAGCTCTTAAAGAGGTATTCGAACAAGTGGAAGAGATTCCATTACCAGATTTAACTCCGACAGAAACGGCTGAGGTGTTGGACGATATCGTAGACCAAGTATCCGAGACATCGTTTACTACGAGTCGTGTCGATGGGGGCGAGACATTGCCTCAACCTACTACGAATCAAGGTGCCGATGGGGGCGAGACATTGCCTCAACCTACTACGAGTCAAGGTGTTCAAACAGATATTCAAGCTAGAGAAATCGAGGGTATTATGAATGCAATGACTACGGTCAGAGAGCAACTCGCGCTTTCTCTGTCAAACCTCAGAAAGATTGACGTTAAAATAGCGGGACTCAAACGAGAATGGCGGGAGATGAATAAACGAGGCTCAACGTCTGAAGAGCTGAAACAACTCGATGCTCGTATACGAGACTTGCAAATAGAAAGGGATGGTATATTACAAGTTGTAGAAACTAATACGGGTAGGGCAAAGAATCAAGTCAGGGCGATACAAGGTACCATCGGTAGAATGTTGGGCGGCGATTTACGACTGAGTTCGAGATTAAGGATTTTGTTTCGAGAACAAGGGATAACTATCGCTAGTATCATCACGGCTTTAGGTTCGATCATTGCGTCGTTGATTGCGATATTTACCGGCGGAAACTCGACTTCTCCTCCAGGCCCTGACCCTAACCCGACTCCGGGTCCCGGTCCGACTCCTAACCCGACACCGGATCCTGGGAAACCTGATGGATGGCTTAAAAAATACCTGAAAAACTTTGCCGAAATCCTGAAAAAGCTCGGTGATAAGGCTCTTTTGGCGTTGCCCGGAATTATCGGAGCTGTTGTAAGCTTTCTGCTAAAAACAGCCGGTAGCGTCGTCGGCTTTATAGCCAACCATGTCTGGTTGCTGATTCTGGCCGTTGCCGGTATCGCTTACAATTATCTGGTGGCGAACGTGAAAATCAACTCCAAACCCTCGTCAGCTCGTAAACGAAAAAAGTAACGACTGCGAATCCAATCACCATCGAAACTTTGTTGAATTCGTGCTCGGAGAGCTTTGGAGGCTCTGCGAGTGTTGGTGTCTTGCCAAGAACGGCGGGGGCGGTGACCGGTGTCGGAATCGTCGCAGGCGCCGCAGGCGACGCAGGCGCCACTGGGGTCGCAGGCGACGTAGGCGTTGGAACCGTAGACGCCTGCAGCGTCGTAGTCGGCGTCGTAGTCGGTGCCGCAGGCGGTGTCGGTGACGCCGTCTGCGGCAGCGGTTCGACTGGTCTTGATTCGGGTTCGTTTATGTCGTTTAATCCTAATTGTTGCAAATTTCGCTCTGCAATTAAGATTTTATTGTTGTAGTCGGTCGTCGTTGTGATTCTCAGTTCCATATCGGCCGGACACATGTAGAGATTGTATCCGAGGACGTAGTTGACTTGGGATCTCGCAAATCGCAAGACGTCCTGATACCTCGCTATCGAGTCTGGAATGTCTACCGGACTGTTTATCGCATCCTCGACGTTGACCAAAAACTGCTTTTGCGCGTCGAGTCCCGTTCCTCGAGCGAGAATCGACGTACGCGTCGTTGCCTGTGCGCCGAGAATGGTCCACACGTAGGTTCGAACCGAATCGTTGAGCCGCGTCACTCCGGCCAGGGTGAAACCTCGCGATTTATCCAATATAAAAGCCTTGTAAGAGACGCCGGTCTGTTGATAATAGTCTACCGTGACTCGACCTCTAACCGTGTGATTGACCATATTTCCGTATCCATAGTCTCCGCCGGTCGAGCGGGATCTTGCAACGTGCCAGTTGGTGTTGGTCGGAACTTGGAATTCGTTGCAGATTCTTTCGTAAGCCGTCATGTCGATGTTGTTTTCGTACGGATCAAAGTATCTGTCTGTCGGAATCGGGCAAGACATGTGTATAAGAGACAGATGCTACATTCCTTGATTTTCGGGTTGTAAAACTTTTCGGGGTCGTGCTCGAAATCCTGTCTCTTATACACATCTAGATGTGTATAAGAGANNNCCGTAGGAAACTCCGCAACCCGTCGTAGCGCACCAGAGGGCAAAATTTAGCTGGTTCTGAAAGAAGCCCATAGTCTTTTCCCTCCAAGCTATATCGAGTTTACGCTGCCAGAACCCTCCGGTTCGATCACTCGATATGTCCCCCCACCTGGATTTTACTTGGTCGGGCGTGATCCTGATTAGGTAGTTGGCAAAAATGTTGGGAAATACCACTTCAAACTCGCTGGTATCCGACACGGCAATCTGATGCTTGTTGAGATTGGTAACTTTATCGACGATCGAATACTTGGTACTCGGATTGTATCTCGCGTTTGTGTACTGAAACTCCATTTATATTATTCGTCATTAGATAAAATGCATTGTATCAATACAGACGTTAAAAATGGAGTTTTAAACCGATTCGAGTATCCGTTGGATAACCGAGAGGGGAATATGCAAATTGCTTTAAAAAGCATAACCAGAACGGTTGGATATTTCAACGTGGAAAGAAATTTAGCCGTTTTAAAATATACCATCGTAGAGCGTGATGGTAAAGAAATTTACGAACAAGGACGGGTACTATTATCAATTACTCCAGGGTTTTATACGTGCGAAGAAATGATAAACATTTTAAAAAATAACGATGCTCTAAAACCATACATTGCTCATATGCTGTTGGATAGAAGCACTGGTAAAGTTATATTAAGATTTAAACCGTCAGAGGGAAGCACCGAAAAATTTATAATATATTTCGACCCGGAGCTGGCTACATTCTTCAAACTGGATACGACGCATTTCAAGGTTAGAGAAATTTACAGCGGCACGTCATATTGCCGCAACACCCCATACAGGATGCACGTTCACCTTGAAGAACTATCGAGCAAATGCACTCTTTTAGATGGAGGCGCATCTTCTATTCTCGATACTGTTAACGTTCTGGATAAAAGACTTGGTGATGTCGAACCCTCTACTAAAAAAGTTCAAACATTTAAACCCCTCCAAATGGGAATGATTCACGGGCTCACGTTTAAAGTGACGGATGAACAAAACAAACTTGTAGATAATAGAGATTCAGACATTACGATCGAGACTATAATTAAAAAGGTGGTATAATAAAAATGGTTGAAATTGCTGCAGACGTACCGCTCGAGGCGGAAAAATTTAGATTGAGCAAGATTAGCGAGATGCTGGACGATATTAAAAACGACGAGGTGGGGCGAGCAAAAATATACAAAAAATATAAAAAGACACAGAGTATCGTAGACTGGATCGATACCGGCTTGAATACCCTGTCTATCGTTTCCGCCGCAGGTGCAATCGGCGTTGCGAGTACGGTCGTGATGGGGCCTTTATCCATCGGACTCGGTTCGTTGGCCGCCGTCTGTTGCGGGTTAAATTACGGCGGAAAATATCTGAGCAAGTTGCTGGAAAAAAAGAGCGAAAAACACAAAACCGTACAGATTATCTGCAAGACTAAACTGGGCACGATCGATAGCATCGTTTCCACCGCTTTGGAGGATAATGTAATTAGCGATCAAGAGTTTAAACTGGT
>NW_022742291.1:323-779 GCF_011630105.1 Anneissia japonica | reverse complement strand
GTCAGCAGCGTTAAAAGCTGTTGATGCGTTGAATCTTGAGAGGTGACTAACTTCTTGTTCATCATCAGATAAATCGTGCTCCTGCAATGTTTCCACACCACTGATGATTTGATCATCTGTTAGCCACTGATACCCTGGATCGTCTGCGTCTTCAGCCAGCCATTGAACAGGTCCCATCTACTCGCTATCATCCGCTTGCTATCCGAGTTCTTCAAACATTACATCGAATTCAGCCGAGTCATCGTCCTCATGATGGTTTTTTTGATAAGGATCGGAGTCGTTGTTCGGTTCTTCTCCCAGAAGTTGTCGCCAGCTACGACTTAGGTTATCTTCCGTTGCATCTTCCCATGCTTGGGAAATCCAACCAACGCAATCTTTGATTGTCAGCTGCTTGATGACATTTGGAATGTCGTCATCGTTCGCCAGAATGTGTCGTAGGAGATGCTTTTTGTAGAG
>NW_022742291.1:0-216 GCF_011630105.1 Anneissia japonica | reverse complement strand
TTTGGGAAAGAGGGGGGGGGGGGTGACGGAGCATTATCCAAAAGAAGTAGAATTTTGTATGTGACAATATTTACAATGTTTGCAAGTGACAATGTTAAAAATTTGAGTCAAAATGTAATTTTTTTTTGTTAGGCAAAGTGAAATAGCATGATACAAACACTATTCTATTGAAAGTTTGAAGTTTTTCGGAAAAGTACTCGAAATATGGCGGAAAGT
>NW_022742290.1:257-567 GCF_011630105.1 Anneissia japonica | reverse complement strand
AAAAATATTATAAATAATATTATATAACAGTACTAACAATGTAATTCATTCTAATATTAAAATAAAATTTTAAAATAACAGAAATACAATACAGTAATATACACATAATATTATTAATGATTTCAACAATAATAAATAAGCATAATACTACTGTAATATGATGGTGATGATTACAAAGATCTATGATAGTAAGGATGATTATAATGATAAGACAACAATGAGAATGATGATGACGATGGCGAATAAGAAGAGGATGATGATGACGGATGGTGATAATACTGTAATGATATCAATAGTGGTAATAAAAATA
>NW_022742290.1:0-236 GCF_011630105.1 Anneissia japonica | reverse complement strand
ACAATCTTTAATGAGGGTGGTCCATCCAGCCGAAGCTGATCATTAGGGACCCTCAATACACATAGTAAGACAAAACAAATGAGCATATTAAACTAATTAAATTACAGTAAAATAAATAACAACCTCTCCTCTTACATAAAGAATTAATGGTAACTTTTGAGGGACGATTTAAAAGGAGGAGTAAGTAGAAGCATAGCATTATATAACGGTACTAACAATGTAATTCATTCTAATAT
>NW_022742289.1:0-790 GCF_011630105.1 Anneissia japonica | reverse complement strand
TGAGTTGACTGTATAATAATAAGAATAAGAATTAAAAAAATGTCTGTGTTGAAAAATATACTCGAAAATAAGGTTTAGTTGTTCAATTTACAGTAGGCCTAAATTTATGTACTGGTTGTTTATAAACCTCCAAGTAAAAAAAAAACCTAGTTATTTTATTTTTAATGTGTTACATACATTGAATAGACCCAGGGAAGCAATAAATTTGATAGATTGGACAAGAAAAGCAATATTTTTTATTAATGTAATTGTTAATTTTTTATTACAATATTCTATTGTTTTATCCTAGCATTTAAAGCACAGTACCGGTAAGTGGATTTATAATTAAGTAATTTGTAAGTTTGGAAAATTAGTTTTTAATATAATAAACGATACAGATAATGATATAACCATGCAATGCTATAAATACAATACGGTACAATACAATATCTGAGTAGCTGAGAGTGGCATGACGACGGAATAACGAGCTCTAATGACATTCAAATTTAAATTATAAAACACGGGAGATTGATGTACAGGCAATTGGAATAAATTTAATAGGGTAAGCATATACTTAAATGACACTTTTGAGATGCGTTTCATAGTTTTTAAATTTTTTGCATTTTTTTTTTTGTGGATCAACTAAGAGAAGAGTTTGCTTCTAAGATCGATAGTTTAGGAATAATATGTTGTCATAGGATAAAAATATAATACTAATGATAATGATGATGGTAACTCATGCAAATTAACTAAATTCATAATTTGGATGGTTTGATTAAATATTTTTAAATTTGTTTTTATTATATATACA
>NW_022742288.1:0-564 GCF_011630105.1 Anneissia japonica | reverse complement strand
ATACTAAAAACTATTATTAATACTAAAATGTGCATCAAATCTCAGATATTATTAATCAGTATGTATTATGTTAAAGTCTTAAAATAATAATTTAGAATTAGGCCTATTATATAACAAATAATTGTATTAAAGTTTAGGTTCTCATGATGTCAGATGACGTATTGAATATGAAGCTATATTTTTGGCTCTGACTTAATTTAACGATGGCCCTGTCAGTAGTAATGACAATATTTTTGCTTTTTTTAGCCATGTAGTAAAATAGTACTATCATTTCCAGTGTACAAAATGAGAATCAAGATGAAGCAAGTAGTAGAGGAAGAGGAGGAAGAAGAATAGCTTCTTCTTTTTTTTGTTTTATAATAATAAATGTGTCGAGTATATTGACATTGATTATGCGATGAGGTTTTTTATTATCTCTTTCGGTGTTATTTAAACAATTCTCAGAAAATATTTTCTAATTTTATTACATCAGCACCTTTTAATTACATAGATCTTTTTTAAAACATAACTGCTTTTAAAACATTATATAGACCCATTAAACACAAAAACTGCTCTTGCTTCGGA
>NW_022742287.1:0-656 GCF_011630105.1 Anneissia japonica | reverse complement strand
GTACCGGTACCTTAATTTTATTTTTAAATAGCTGAATACTGCAACAGGCTACTGCCAAATAAACTAGGTATTGAGAAATACAAATCTTGGGAAATAAATTCAGGCCCGTATCCATGGGGGGTTTTATGGTTCGGAAACCCCACCCCCCTTTCTAGCAAACCCCCCCTCTTTTCTGGAAACCCCCTCTTTATATTTCCCAAATACGTCCTCTAACCCCAATTAATGCACTGCAGACCCACCCAGACACAGACATTTTCAAATATATCTGCTTTTATAGCATTATTTAGACCCATAAAGCACAAAAATCCTCTTGCTTTTGGGGTTTCGCCGACCCCACCGGGGCTTCGACTGTGGACCTCACGCCCAGAAAACCCCCCCTTGGAAGAACCTGGCTACGGGCCTGTTAAATGTTTCAATATACTGAACTGATTCATTTTGCCTATTTGTATACTGTACTGTCATGAAAAGCAGATGAACCTTGTGTGAAAATTCCGATAAATGAACATGAGCATGAAAATCTTTTAGCAAATTTTATCAAAAATTTTTGCACTAACTTATTATAGTATAAACATACACACAATCTGTTAAAACAGTTATCCTAGTAATAGTATTAATAAATGTTGTCAAAACAGAATTCTTTAAAACACCCCATCTCG
>NW_022742286.1:0-548 GCF_011630105.1 Anneissia japonica | reverse complement strand
AAAGTCCAAAGTTATATTTTGAGTTTTTGTATCTAATGTGCATAAATAAAATGGATGCCCTTTTTTTTTAATATTATAAACTATTTTACATTAATCTAAGCAAACATGATAAATTAAATAATAACACTAATTAATTATAAGTATTTAAGTAATGTTGTAAAATGTATTTTCAGACAATGGATGCCTATGTCTTAGATGAACTGTCCTTGGCCTTTTCTCGAGCAATGAAAAGAGATTTTCAACAAATTGCTGAGTTGGAACCCGAGGAGCAAAACAAATCTAATCGTCATCACAGTTACAGGTTGTTCATATACTGGAGGCATCAGCGATTATTAAGAGGAGACAGACGCATCATTCCATCATGCTGTGTATGGAGAATTCGCGATAAGTTTCCATCTCCTACCAGGACTTATCATAGATTTGATGCAAATGTCCACCTTTGACAGTCGCTAAGAATGCACAATTTAGGTTTTTTGTTGCAGCATAACCGTTTCAAATCAGTGTGCATACGCACCAATCAGGAACTTGGTTATCTACTTGTCTTGTAT
>NW_022742285.1:2690-4176 GCF_011630105.1 Anneissia japonica | reverse complement strand
AGAACACATTGGTATGATCCGTATGTGCCACAGTACACAAAATAACCGAAAAATAACAGGGTCGACAAATCGTCAAATTTCGACAAAACCATGAGCTATACCCTTTGCGTTTTTTCAAAATTTGGACTATTTTTCACCTAGTCGTTTTTTGGTGATTCATCAATTCGTAGGGATTGTAGGTGCCACAGAACACACTGGTATTATCCGTATGTGCCACAGTACACAAAATAACCGAAAAATAACAGGGTCGAAAAATCGTCAAATTTCGTCAAAACCATGAGCTATAGGCCTACCCTTTGCGTTTTTTCAAAATTTGGACTATTTTTCACCTAGTCGTTTTTTGGTGATTCTTCAATTCGTAGGGATTGTAAGTGCCACAGAACTCATTGGTATGATCCGTAGGTGAAACAGAACACAAAATAACCGAAAATAACAGGGTCGAAAAATCGTCAAATTTCGACAAAAACCATGAGCTATATATACCCTTTGCGTTTTTTCAAAATTTGGACTATTTTTCACCTAGTCGTTTTTTGGTGATTCATCAATTCGTTGGGATTGTAGGTGCCACAGAACACATTGGTATGATCCGTATGTGCCACAGTACACAAAATAACCGAAAAATAACAGGGTCGAAAAATCGTCCAATTTCGTCAAAAACCATGAGCTATACCCTTTGCGTTTTTTCATAATTTGGACTATTTTTCACCTAGTCGTTTTTTGGTGATTCTTCAAGTCGTAGGGATTGTAGGTGCCACAGAACACATTGGTATGATCCGTATGTGCCACAGTACACAAAATAACCGAAAAATAACAGGGTCGAAAAATCGTCCAATTTCGACAAAAAACCATGAGCTATACCCTTTGCGTTTTTTTCAAAATTTGGACTATTTTTCACCTAGTCGTTTTTTGGTGATTCATCAATTCGTAGGGATTGTAGGTGCCACAGAACACATTGGTATGATCCGTATGTGCCACAGTACACAAAATAACCGAAAAATGACAGGGTCGAAAAATCGTCCAATTTCGTCAAAAACCATGAGCTATACCCTTTGCGTTTTTTCATAATTTGGACTATTTTTCACCTAGTCGTTTTTTGGTGATTCATCAATTCGTAGGGATTGTAAGTGCCACAGAACTCATTGGTATGATCCGTAGGTGAAACAGAACACAAAATAACCGAAAATAACAGTGTCGACAAATCGTCAAATTTCGACAAAAACCATGAGCTATACCCTTTGCGTTTTTTCAAAATTTGGACTATTTTTCACCTAGTCGTTTTTTGGTGATTCATCAATTCGTAGGGATTGTAGATGTCACAGAACACATTGGTATGATCCGTATGTGCCACAGTACACAAAATAACCGAAAAATAACAGGGTCGAAAAATCGTCAAATTTCGACAAAAACCATGAGCTATACCCTTTGCGTTTTTTCAAAATTTGGACTATTTTTCACCTAGTCGTTTTTTGGTGATTCATCAATTCGT
>NW_022742285.1:0-1774 GCF_011630105.1 Anneissia japonica | reverse complement strand
GCTATACCCTTTGCGTTTTTTCAAAATTTGGACTATTTTTCACCTAGTCGTTTTTTGGTGATTCATCAATTCGTAGGGATTGTAGGTGCCACAGAACACATTGGTATGATCCGTATGTGCCACAGTACACAAAATAACCGAAAAATAACAGGGTCGAAAAATCGTCAAATTTCGACAAAAACCATGAGCTATACCCTTTGTGTTTTTTCTAAATTTGGACTATTTTTCACCTAGTCGTTTTTTGGTGATTCATCAATTCGTTGGGATTGTAGGTGCCACAGAACACATTGGTATGATCCGTATGTGCCACAGTACACAAAATAACCGAAAAATAACAGCTAGATGTGTATAAGAGACAGGCTATACCCTTTGCGTTTTTTCAAAATTTGGACTATTTTTCACCTAGTCGTTTTTTGGTGATTCTTCAATTCGTAGGGATTGTAAGTGCCACAGAACTCATTGGTATGATCCGTAGGTGAAACAGAACACAAAATAGCCGAAAGTTAACAGAGTTGAAAAGAAAGTCAAATTTCGACAAAAACCATGAGCTATACCCTTTTTATTCTCCAAATTTGGGCTAATTCCACTTTTTTGGTTTTTATTAATTCTTCCATTCGTAGCGTCCGTAGTTCCACAGAACACATTCGTATGATCCATAGGTGCCAGTAATTATATGTATACACAAATTAAGTTTATAAAAATGTAAAACGTTCGGTAGTTAAAACGTAACTTTATTGCATATTATTTTAAAAATTCAGATAGACCCTATAAAATTATACGTTAACAAATTAATTCAATACCATAATACGAACGATTTTTGCCCTACCTGCATAATGGGAACATACTGAGTGTATACCATAACAAGTCAGTAAGGGAAACATCATCCGTATTATTATTTGACTTTTCACTTGTTACTTGAGCACTTGATTTAATAATTTAAAAAAAATGTTTCAACATTATAATTTTTAATAATAAAACCCATAAAAAATATTATAGTAGTAAGCTGCAACTAATTTGTGGCTGAGTTGACTTGTAGCCGAGTTGATCTGTGGCCGAGTTGACTTGTGGCCGAGTTGGATCGATGCTTTATCCAATTCACTATAAAAATTGGTTAATAAATGATGGACTTTCCTGAACTTGTAGGTCCGTAGGCTCTACAACTACATTACACTGTATTAATATTATTATAAATATTATTATTATTATTATTATTATTATTATTATTATTATTATTATTATTATTATTATCATCATTATCATGGTGGTTATTATTATCTGTATATATATAATATATATATATATATATATATATATATTATATATATATGTATATTAGTAATTATATGTATATACAAATTAAGTATTTGTACTACATTATAAACATACTGTATACAATATAAAGTATAGTTATGCATGCATAAGCATATCTGGTATATGCGAATATATTAGTATATTTTAAATACAGAATATATATAAATATTGTTCAGCCAATGTATATAACTAACTTGCCAGAATAATATTACTAATTATTATTATTACCATTATTATTATTATTACTACAGTATTGTTATCAGTTAATTATTTTGTTATACTGTATTCTCATTGTTATATTCAGCCATTGAATATTCCCGTAGTGGGGATGAATAAAGTCTCATTGTATCCTTGTATTGGATCTTTAAAGTTAGTTTATTAGCTCCACCATACCAAAGTTTTGAATTGCTAGAAATTGAATTATAAATGGCGCTGTTTAATTGCAGATTATTTCATCAATTTC
>NW_022742284.1:0-2161 GCF_011630105.1 Anneissia japonica | reverse complement strand
TTTTACACATAGGGAATATAATTCTGTAGGTATATTGTTGAAACAAAATCCCGTATTAATAACGTGGGACTGTCGGAAAATACAGTCCTATAGGAAAGCGGAGGGACTGTCTACATACACCCTATAGGAAAAGACAGCAGAAACTAGGAAACAGCATTCATATGGGAAAGCAAAATCAACTTTTAATCCTACAATATTTCAACTCAACTTGATGCAATTTTGTTGACAAACAATGAATGTATACTTACATTACAGAACAACTAATGCATATTTAGCTTTAAAAAATAACCAATAACCAATTAGTGTGGACCAATTAATGACTCAACTCCAGTTTACGTATATCAGGTGTAATAGTTAATATTCTGCTACTTTTCACAAACTACCGAAAGGTCCACTGATTAATCTCAGATAAGAAAGTAAAAGAATAAATCTGATGATGACATAATTAATGTCGAAATATTGAATCCCAACAAGTATTTCAATACGTGGAGTATGTATTATACTTTCTTTTCACAAACTAAGTATTGGAATGTAATCTGTTTTAGCACTGTGTATCCTGAACACTAAATCTGGGTTTTGATATCCCATAATAAGATTATATGGAAACTAAGTGTGTGTTGGCAATGTGAGGTAAAGTGTTCAAGGTGTAGGTTGTGTCTCAGGAATGAGGAAAGAAAATTGTACTTTATTTAATATGGCAGCGAAATGTTTTACTTTATATAATGTGGCAGCCAAATGTTGTATGGGCTGAGTAGATTGCTTCACCAATGAGTATCAAGTGCAGTCTGGTGTGGTAGAGGGCAAGCGGTTGCCCAGATTGATTCTAGTGATTAATGGGGCAAGTAAAGTGTAGATGCTCACTGAGTTTTGGGCAAGTAGTGATGAGTTTTTGTTGAGAATGAATATTGTTTAGGTTATTGATATAATGATCTGGGGTTATTGACCTCCAATTTGGGTCATTGACCTTTTGGTATTATTTTGTTGAAACTTTTTGTGTGTGGATTGTAATGATTACAATTGAGTTTGAGAAGACATCTTTTTATGAATGACATCATTTCTTTAAAAAAAAGAATGATGCCATTGATTGTATAGTGAGATGAATGTATTTGCAAATAGTTTGGTTTTTCTTGCTGAAAATAGGCTGAAAATGTTCAATAGCTTTCAAACTAACTGTTAATAAATTAAGCTGTATTGTTATCCTTATTTGTAATTATGTTTTTAATTTGACAATAATGTTGAATAATTATATTTACTTAAATATTTTGATCCTGTGTATTGCTGTAGTTTTGCATATTTTATGTATACTACTGCTATATTTCTATGTATTGTGCCCTTGTGTGTTGCTGTTGTGTCTATGTATGTTTCTGTTGTGTTTCTATATATTGTGTGCATGTGTGCTGTTGTAATAATAATAATGGTGGAGTTATAAGGCATATATAGTCATGTCACCTTTATGCGCATGAAAATGTAAAGTAGGTTTGAAAAAATATATACCTGTACAGTATATAAATATCAAAATAATGTGTGGATAAATACACTCCTAGACCCATATTCTTGAAAAGTGGACTATGTTAGTTCAGGATTTAATCATTATCTTTAGTCCTGGAATTAAATTAGTCCGCATTTGAGAATACAGGCCCAACTCCTTAAACTAAGGTATGGTTGGCCGTTGCCTCTGAAGAGCTCATCCACCCTTTGTTGTGTTTCTATGTGTTGTGTATTTGTATGTTGTTGTTGTGTTTATATGTGTTGTGTCTGTGTATGTTGCTGTTTTTTTTCTGTGTGTTTTTGTGTCTATGTACAGTATATTGCTGGTGTTGATGTGTGCTTATCTTTTTTCTTAATATTGTGCATTTATTTAATGTATTTTTCTGTTGGTGCTTTAATCACATTGTATGCATTTAATATGTCCACACACAGTCCCACCATTAGTTGTACATTGTAATGTAATTATAATATCAAAAATAAGAAATAATATTTGCTTACAATACCATATCTCAATTTTATTGGACAAAAACATGCCTAAATATGGTCATGATGACATCACATTATGACCATATATAGGCACATCAATACTATATATGGCTATACAACATTTTTTTGTCAAAGAAAATTTGTTAGTGTGGACAGCTTAAATATTAATTAATGTTTATATTTACAG
>NW_022742283.1:0-513 GCF_011630105.1 Anneissia japonica | reverse complement strand
TTATTATTATTATTATTATTATTATTATTATTATTTTTATTATTATTATTAGGTAAGTGACTCCACAAGCAGCGATAGTGCTCAGTTGCTCTACGCAAGAGCATGTATTTCTGTATATTCTAATCCGAAAACAAAGTATGACGCTCGCCGAGATATAAATCAAATAGACAATAATACAATGCTCACATATATAGGAACATGATGTGGTAAATCGTATCAAACATAGTTCATCAACGAAAGTTGCTTAGTTGAAAAAATAGGTCTCCGGTGGGAATCGAACTCGAAATCTATTTATCTCGTTATTACGGCGAGGGTCAGACCACAGAGGCCCGTGCAATATTATTACAGATTTAAAACCACTAGTCTCTATATAAGTCTAGTCTCAATAGTGTATATATACATATACATATATATATATATAAAGGATACTGTATAGGCCTATATGCATATATATATATATATATATTATATATATTATATAGGGCCTATATATTTGAACATATATTGGATATA
>NW_022742282.1:0-817 GCF_011630105.1 Anneissia japonica | reverse complement strand
ACTGATTAGCTGCTTCAACACACACCATTTGTTTTTAGATAGTTTATTAGAGATTAATATGTATTCAAATTAACCATTACAATCTATATGTACATTTTTGAATACAGTACTCGTCAATGAGGCGTACCGTATTATTTATCGATAGGCAGTAATCAAGCATATCGTACTTATGTAATATATGAACATTTGTATACTAAAATAAATTTGTAAGCCTCATATCTGTTTGAATTGAATTGACGATACGATTTCCTTGCAGCTGACATCGTATTGTCTTCTTCAAACCTCGACTTGCTACTTATTTAACAGAGAAAAATATGATACGCTCTCAACTTTAGCATTTGAAACGACAAAACGGGATATGAAGAGATACTTTTTAAATAAATCCTGGCCTAGGCCTACATGTAATGAGACAAATTGTAAACCACAATGTAAACGTAAATTGTAAGCGTTAATGAAGCGGAATCAGTGAGAGGGAGAAAATCCACCCTGACCAGGATTTGAGTTTCTCCGCTGTACATGCTGCGAAGACGTGTTAAGTACCAATAGGCTCTATATACTTATACAAGTACATATACAGTAGGAGTGATGTTTTGCCCTACCTAACGTGTTCTCATACCACTGTGATGGAAAACGGAAAAGAAATATAAAACAGAAACATGAAAACATAGTTCATGAACGTACAGCCCATTTGATATTGGCCCCAACATGTGGAATCACCTATATGTAAGCATATCACAAATAATCGTATTCACACTTGGGCCAATATGACTATGTAGAAGAAAATAGACACATACATTATAGGTCTATATATATATGT
>NW_022742281.1:452-646 GCF_011630105.1 Anneissia japonica | reverse complement strand
AAAGTGAGTTAGCTCTACCACCCTAAAATATGTTATTTAGGGTTTAAAAAGTCAACAGCAGTTATCACATTCATGTTTTGTAAAATTTAACCAAATTTATTTAGGGTATTTAAGCTGCTGTTAAGCTGTTCTTTAATTTTGGCCGCCATTTTAAAAAGCGCCCTCAATTGCCTCTCGACATCTTCACATTAATA
>NW_022742281.1:0-313 GCF_011630105.1 Anneissia japonica | reverse complement strand
AGTTCTCAGGTTACGCCCCTTTTACCTCACATATTCTGATTCCCCATAAAAAACTGGTCTAGAAAAACCATATGAGAATTTCTACCTCTCCAAGTGGCACCTATCTCAATTATAGCCTGGTCTATAGCCACCATGCTATCTCTGTGAATGTGGCTGTAAAATCTTGGACCCATTATCTACAACCATGCAAAAAAATCTGCTGCTTCAGGGATATGACAACCACATATTTTAAACTTGTTATACTTATGTTGGTTTTTAACATGCAGTATAAATATA
Source organism: Anneissia japonica (assembly GCF_011630105.1). Lineage (NCBI taxonomy): Eukaryota > Metazoa > Echinodermata > Crinoidea > Comatulida > Comatulidae > Anneissia > Anneissia japonica. The sequence goes on along the minus strand of NW_022742281.1, from coordinate 37 downwards.
TAAAAAATAGTACTGTACACTAAAACTTTTATAGCAA
>NW_022742280.1:0-720 GCF_011630105.1 Anneissia japonica | reverse complement strand
TGTCTCTCCAGATATCAGTTAAATCGAAGACATCTGTAATTTCTCTAATTTTGTTAATCACCTTTGTTTTGGCTTGGAAATCCCACCTCTTTTATCTATGTCCTTTAATGTACAATTAAAGTCTCCCCCAAGTATGATATCTCCCTCATAACTTGACTGCCTTTCAAGAATAATATTTTTCAGATCTTCAAAAAATTTTATTTGCATTTTTTCTAATTTGGAGCATAGATATTTATTAGTGTAAACTTACAATCACTTTTTATTATTTCCATAACTCTAACTCTTCCATTTTCATCCCCGTAGCTGTTTGTAACTACAGCGTTACTCCCATTTTGGATTACTATGGCTACACCTCTGCTATTGTTTTCTCCATGGGAAAATATCAGTTTCCCACCCCATTCTCGTTTCCAAATATTTTCTAATTCGCTAATACTATGAGTCTCTTGGAGAAGTATTAAGTCCGCTTTTGACTCCCTACACCAGTTAAATATACTTGTTCGTTTCCGTAGTTTACGTATACCCCGTACATTTAATGTTATAACTCTAAGATTATTATCAGATGACATTACTATTATTAAATTCTATTTTACTGAAAATATATAGCATAAAATATATAATACTAATAAATGTTAAATAAATGTATCTGTATGTGGTATTCCTATGTAATTTGTTATTAGTTATAGGAGAGACCGTATTCAACAGTTTAATTTTGTTTATAGT
>NW_022742279.1:0-513 GCF_011630105.1 Anneissia japonica | reverse complement strand
AGCAAGAATTGGCAAGATTCTATTTATACTTATGATCAGAGCAGTTGTTCCATATTTATTTAGGTAGAGACCATGTGTAGTAAGTTTTGACAGATCTATATAGTCATTTGGTGAAAATGTCATACTATGGTTTATCAGTCTGTCACAGTATTCAGAATGAAGCATTTCATTACACTCACTAACCCTTCTGTTTAGTTTTCAAATGAAGATACTGCAGGCTTATGTACTGTAATAAGGGATTTATATTTCAAAAGATAAATGGTACATCAACATGTAAAGCTTTTTTATTTGGGTTAGACATTGATTTTTTTTCTTTAAATTCTAATCTGAAAGTTTGCATTGTCACTTTGTAACCAATTAATAACCATCAAAAGGGAGCCTGTCTTTATTACTGACTTAACCTACACAGTAGCTACATCTTACTGTATATGTTCTGCATAGCACTTACGTATTCAAATTTTTTGCATTTTTTTTACCCCCAGATTTCACTGATAAGAAGTATCCTGAGGCATC
>NW_022742278.1:0-997 GCF_011630105.1 Anneissia japonica | reverse complement strand
ATATTGAAATAAAAATAACGTTTCACTTGGTATCAACAAACAATAAGGCGAGTCGATTGGCCGAACCGTTAAGACAGGGGAACCGTGAACTACAGCCACAATATCGGCGCTGGTTCGAAGCGCACGCTCGCCTATGGTTCTGGTGGTGGAACAAGTCTTCTCGGATAAAGACTCTAAACCGTAGGCCCAGTGTGCACTTTAAAGAACCCAGCACATCATTCGAGAAGAGTAGGGGGTTACCCCGGTGTACTGGACCATCCCTGTCCGGCCACAGAAGGAGCGCTCACGACGCGGCCCCTGTCAGGTACCCATCCAACCTGCGAATCCTTCTACCACACTACGTAAGCTAGATCATACACACTAGCTACGTAGTGACTCGATAAGAAGAAATTAATTCCATTTATCCAATTATAACATTCACCTTTATGGTAAATTTACCTTAGTATTTTCAATGCCCAATAATATAATGACCTTGTTTTCATTGTGCAGTATAGTCCTACTATATTTCTTTTACGTTTCAATCTAACAATGTTTTATTTACATTGTGATATACATATTGTTTCTACTTTATTATCAGTTGTATCACAGAATTGGTTTCATCATGTGCAGCAAAATAAAAATATGTTAAGAAAGCTAAGCTCATTAACCAGTCTTTTCAGGAAAAGATTTATTCCAACTATAGGACCACTGATCTACCGATTAATTTCCAATTGAATAGGGTGTCAAACAGAGGTGTCCCCTATCCCCTACACTCTTTTCAATATTTATAAAATGAACTGAGGGTTCTTGAGTCAAGCAATGAGGGTGGGGGGCTTAATAAAAGATCAATGGAACGTGGTAGGCTCTTCTTGGCTGATAATCGTCTTGATTGCCAATAGTGGACACGGACCTTTTGAAGATGCTGCAACTAGCAAGATATTTTCTAATGATTGGAAAATTGATTTTAAGTACGAAAAATCAAATTATTATTTTTTGGAAAAGAATTGATAAATTAAAA
>NW_022742277.1:0-548 GCF_011630105.1 Anneissia japonica | reverse complement strand
CGAGAGTTTTGAACCCCCGACCTCGAGGTTGGGAGTCCAAACCACAACCGATGCGCCAACCACTGTTATGTCAGGTCTTCCATTTTGACCAGATTTCACAAATATTTTCCCCCAATAACTATTTTTGTTACTATAAAAAATATTTTTTGCATTTAATATTATTTGTTTATTTATTATTTTTCCCATTACAAATAAAGCATGAATGATTGTAGCCTACAATAGGCCCTACTAAACTTTTGTTAAAGATTAGTATGATAATAGTATCAAACCAAAAAGGTACAACATTTATACATCCTTGGTCAAACCAGATCAAACTAATGACCTAACCTGTACCATAGACAAAATAGAACTAAGGCTATATAAACATAATCATGTGCATCATTTATAACTATTATTTTTCAACATCATAATATGAAACATAGGCTATGCTTGACGAGCTATATAAAGACAAATAACTATCATTAAATAATACCATTAAATATATTATAAATAATAATTGGAGAGCGTGTCGTGTTAAAGGTGCTTGCACCTGTTGATACGCTCTCTCA
>NW_022742276.1:0-503 GCF_011630105.1 Anneissia japonica | reverse complement strand
AGCGAGTACAGTACAGTTATAGGAAACAACATGATCTAGACAACAATTTTTGTGTGTGTAGCAGACTCATTCATAAAATTTATTAGAATTAACTTCTATTGACAATTTGTAGTAATTAGTTTTGATCTGGCCATTGCAATGTTACTCCGTTTTATGGGTATAAGAACCAATCAAATATTAATGTGATAGCGGTCAATGAGACTACTGGGAATGGATTTAATATTTTTGTCTTTATTTTTTTTACGTGTGAGTCACTTCAAATTTATATATCTTTTTTGGGAGGTATTCGCAGCTGCGTCTAAGGTAACTGGTTTCTAACAATACTGATGGTTGGTGAAATGCAGTAAATCGTGATTAATGTACAAATGAAATTAACATAAAGAAAAAAGCAAAAGAGTGACTCATGCATTTGTAAGAGTTACATTGGTTTTTTGGTTGTTTTTTTTTTTTTTGTTCATTCCGATTTGTGCTGAGTAGCATATTGTCTGAGGTTTAGTCATCAA
>NW_022742275.1:0-1464 GCF_011630105.1 Anneissia japonica | reverse complement strand
GAAAGAATGACAGCATTATCAACGCCTCTGTTTTTCTGATATGCAAATTGATTTTTATCAGCCTTACCTATATTTTCTTTAAGTCTAGACATAATAATTCTTTCTAAGCATGTCATTATATTTGATGTAATTGCAACTGGTCTAAAATCATTTTGGCAACTTTGGTCTCTTTACCTTTGGTAATAGGTTGACAACATAGGCTTAGCCAGTGAGCCGTCCGGACGTCTTTTGGACTGCCTACAATTATTTAGGACGGCCACTTTTACCGTGACAGCTTGGAAGGCTTGGCCTAATCAGCTCGGCCAGCCTAATTGGGCCTGGTCTACATTTAGCAAGTTCTCTATATTCTTCAAATCTATCGAATGTTACTTTCATATTAATAGGTCCATGATTAAACTAAAGCTAAGTATTATTTACGTTTGATAAAAACAACATTTATTTATTGAATGTACGTTGTTTTCGTACCAATATTCGGTGGAAGTTCCCGAAGATGGGCGTGGCCCGCCCATCGACTCAGTGCCACGCCCACTGGCTTCCATTTTGGACGGCCTATTTTGTTTTTCTGGCTAAACCCCTGGTTGACAACAGAGGTTTTCCAAGGCTGTGGGACTACACCAGTCTTAAAAATGATATTAAAAATATAGGAGTAAACAGGTCCTAGTTGTTTAACGCACACTTTTAAAATTTTATTCGATATCCCATCAGGTCCAGTTGCCTTATTTACTTTTACACTTTTAAACTAATTTAGAACCGCCTCTTCATATATAACATTATCAGTGTTATTTAAGTTTTTATTACTGTCATCCACGTTATTATTATCATTATCAGTCTCAGTATCAGTATCAGTAGCAGTAGTAGTAGTATTCAGTCTCTCCAGAATGGCTAAGTTCTCTATTTCTTGTTGGCTTTCATCAAATCTGCAAAAATATTCATTTAGAGAGCTCACAAAGTTCTTATCACTGTCACCTAAATATTTCTTTGGTTTCTCTTTGTACTCAGTAAGTGTCTGCATTACTTTCCAGGCTGACCGTGTGTTTTTTTCCTTAAACTGTTTCTTCATTTTATCTCTGTATTTCCCTTTCGCTTTCAAAATGCTATCATCAATCCCCTTTTGTATTCGCTTAACCTCATCCTTCCTGCCAGCTGCATATTCCCTTTTTTGTTTTTGACCATAAGATGTTTTGTTTCCTGTAGAAACCATGGCTTGTAGTTTGGATAAAGTTTTATCTTCTTTTTCGGAATGATGGTGTCAACACAGTACTTAATAATAAGAACACACAGCGTTAGCTCCTTCGTTGATAGTGTCAGCCGATTCCAAGAAAATTCCCCAATTAGTAGATTCAAAACAGCCCTTTAAAGTTTCGATAGCGTCAGTGCTCCAGATTTGTCTTTCTCTGACTACTGGCTTCTGCCTTTTTATAATAGGCTTTTAGAATAACAGTGACATAGTCAGAATTTCCCAAA
>NW_022742274.1:0-1227 GCF_011630105.1 Anneissia japonica | reverse complement strand
TACTTGAAATATTTCTGTAAACATAGTGTACAATACTCAATACAACAATATTGTTTCTTATAGTTCATTTTTTTTTGTTAAGTATAATAGATTGAAATTTACTTGAAGCAAGTACTTGGTGCCATCAATCAGTTTATTTTTATCACACAATAGTAGAATGATTCACATTTGGAGAATTGTTTATCTACCGTATCTGTTTCGATTTATAGTGTTGTCACATTTTACCATTCAGTTTACCAAGTGGTCCATAGTCAGTGTGAAGGATCACTGGGCATGTTTCTGCTGCAAACCCCAAAAATACAGGAATAATACAGGTATTCAAAATACCTGTATAATACCGGTACCGAAATCCTAATCCCATTTCTACTGCCAATCTGAGCTTATTCTAATGGGTGGTCGTGTCTGGTTTCTGTCAAAAACACGACGGAATTTCGTCATCATTACCCAAAAGGCCGTTCGCAAAGTGGAAGTTTACCTACCTAGCCCAGGCATGCCTTTGTTCGTTCGATCCCCGCGAACGCGAGTAACGACAAGATAGCAAGAAAAACCATTGCCTAATTTTGAAGGGGAATAAACAAGTACGTACCATTTACTTCCCTCCGTCCATCCATTAAAAACGGGGGGTTATGAATTGCTCGGTCGCCCATTATTTGGTCCAGCTCATCGTAAAATGGGCATGTAACTCTGTTCCTGCCCGACCGATTGTTGTTATCTTTGGCAGTAGTGTACGGACGCTTCATAGATTTGATTTTATTTATTTGGAACTGAATTCAGTTCCAAATTCCGCTTTAATCTTAGCTACTAAGTTTTGGTAAATAATGGCATCTCGTTTTGTGCCACTGAACTTCCCATTAATCTTTTCTTCGCCCCATCCTAGAACCAAAAAACAAGTTATCTCTTCAGTCCACATCTTTTCACTAGGCCTACAGACAGTATTTTGTACCTTCGCGCGCCTACACGCTGGCTAGGCTAGCAGAGAGAAAAAGGTCGTATCGGGGTCATTCCGGGGGTCACCAATACAGGTATTTTGTGTTGCAGCTGAATTTAGGGACTGTGAATACCGTTACACATTCCTGAATACCGGTACGTACCCTCAATCAATAGCGATTTTTTAAGCGGTACAGAAGATACCTGTATTTCTTAGGATGGCCCGTTTCTACTGCAAAAAAAAATACCGGTATTTTAAAATACCTGTATTATACAGGTATTTTCTGGCAGCAGAAACAG
>NW_022742273.1:0-637 GCF_011630105.1 Anneissia japonica | reverse complement strand
TAAATGCCCATATATGGGTTTAATAAATGCCCATATATGGGTTTAATAAATGCCCATATATGGGTTTAATAAATGCCCATATATGGGTGTAATAAATGCCCATATATGGGTGTAATAAATGCCCATATATGGGTTTAATAAATGCCCATATATGGGTGTAATAAATGCCCATATATGGGTGTAATAAATGCCTATATATGGGTGTAATAAATGCCCATATATGGGTGTAATAAATGCCCATATATGGGTGTAATAAATGCCCATATATGGGTGCAATAAATGCCCATATATGGGTGCAATAAATGCCCATATATGGGTGTAATAAATGCCCATATATCGGTGTAATAAATGCCCATATATGAGTGTAATAAATGCCCATATATGGGTGCAATAAATGCCCATATATGAGTGTAATAAATGCCCATATATGGGTGTAATATGACACCATCCTTTGATGGTGTGGACATCACTTTACATGAGCATTTCAATGTTTGTTAAACATTTTAATGATTTAAAAAAAAAACATTAACAAATATGTAATGCTTGAATTACTTAAGAAATACTTATATGGTGCTTGTTACCTGCGGACATACTCCCTCAACCACATCAACAACAACAACAGCCCCATCACACAATC
>NW_022742272.1:254-927 GCF_011630105.1 Anneissia japonica | reverse complement strand
AAGTTGACACATCTTTCTTAAGATTTGGCCAATAAAAATGATTTAGTATTTTGTGATAGGTTTTATTAACACCTAAGTGTCCAGATAAAGACGTTTCATGGGCCATACTAAGTATTTCTGGACGGTATAGTGGTGGAACCACTATTTGATAATTAACAGTCCATTCGTCATCAGCTGGGACATCAACTGGTCTCCATTTTCTCATTAATATTCCATGTTTAATAAAATAACAGATAGGGTTATGTGAAGCTTCATCTTCACTAACAGCCCTGTCAAATAATCGAGAGATTTCAGGATCTCTTTGCTGTTCATCAATAAGCTGTGACTTGGATATTTGATGACTTTTGTCATTTAAATCAAAATTAGAAGAATGATCTGATAAATGGCGATTAATATTTTCACCATGCTCTACCTGATTTTCAGGCAGGCTATAATCAAGAGATTTATTAATCTCAGTACTACTAGTACTATCAAGCTGACCTATAAAGGTTTCAGACAAATCTATTATTGACTCTTGGTCAAGATTAAGATCATTCTTAATGGCGTTATTCGCCATAGCCCTGGTAACTACACAAGCAGGGAAAAGGTCAGGGAATTCCTTTTCAATTGGGTCTGGTGATTGGTCCAGACAAGGCTTGGTAGTCACATGGGGATTACTTATAACTTTCTTTCC
>NW_022742272.1:0-221 GCF_011630105.1 Anneissia japonica | reverse complement strand
TCTTATACCTACAGTTACAGCTCCGGAAACTAAGTCTGAAGACAGATAGATATTATGAAGTGGAACTGAAATAAAACCGCACTCTACTCCCTGAATAAGAGCACTAGAATCGGAAGAAGACTTCTCAGAAAAAGGCAAGGTATCTGCTAGTAATAGAGATTGAGAAGCTCCTGTGTCTCTTAATATTTTAATGGGGGAGAGATTGTTAGAATCACCTAATA
>NW_022742271.1:1811-1983 GCF_011630105.1 Anneissia japonica | reverse complement strand
TTTCTTTATTCAATTTCTCTGCCTTATAATACAGAAACAAAATAAAAATTAATTGACATGTCAGGCAGAGTGGAACCAGCACAGACACTGGTCCTAAACTGGTACAAATACAACAGATCCTGGAAACAGTAGCATTTATAGGCGGTGCCACCCTGCCCCAAAAATATAGCTT
>NW_022742271.1:0-1760 GCF_011630105.1 Anneissia japonica | reverse complement strand
AGAGGTGAAACATTCACACGTGATATCACCTTATTTTTGCAACCTAGTGCCCCTCACTTAATCATTGATCCACCACCCCCAATGATGTAATGCTTTTACCCATGTCCCTGGGATTAGAAGGCAAGCATCTTAACCACCAAGCTATTCAACTCCACTCTCTATAATTGTAGTATTTTGGGAACAGTACAGTGTTTAAGAGGCAAATTAATTTAAAGTTGCTATTCTATCACATAGTGTGGTAATAACCTTTGGTTTGCATTATCATCACAGGGCTATGGACATTCAGCTGACAAACAAACCTTGTCAAGTACATCCGTAGATGCAGCATTAATCAAGAGATTTAATCACCACAATACCAGGGTACTAAGTGTCACAGAGTATGTTTCTTTTAACAACATGTTTCATTCACGTTTTTCATAACTAGTGTAAGGCACACTGGTCTAAATCACAGCATTATAGCTGATTGAACAAGACAGCACTTTACAGAGATAAATTCTGTCTACTCACGCTTTTATCAACACAGCGGAATTCTTTCAGACGTCATTTATATTCATGTTTATAGTACATTGTAAATGTCAGTAATGTATGAGTAAATATGCCAATACACAGCATCAAAATTAATCCCACGATTGATATCCTATTCCCTGTAGGATGAATAATTTATTTGTGAGCCACTAAAAATTGCATTACATTGACCTCGCCAGCCTAACAATTGAGGAAATGGGTTTTATCATTATTTTGTGGTGTAAATTTGAAATAATATGAAGTTTAGATAATAATGTATAATGGTCTATATGGTAAAACTATTCAAGTGTGATACAAAATTTTTCTTATCCTCAGATCTGAAACATCCATGTTGGCAAAACAAGCAGACAATGGTACGACAAAAGCAAATACTGTCAACCCAAACCATTCCAAGAACAATTCCAGTACAGAACCGACAGCTGTTAAACGTATACGTCTGAAAGCTGCCACCACATATGAGGATCTGTCAACCCCCGAGTCTGTCCGACCAGTATCGTTGAGACTGGAGAGGACAGAGCGTTATTATCATGGTCCTATGCCAGTTATTGGGTCAAGTTATGAAACCACTGATGATGTTTTACAAGCAACGGCTGCTATACAAGCTGAAATGACCTCTACCCCAAGGGTCAATCTTGTTGGTGTAAGTACGTAGAAGGTGTATACAGTGGTGTATTGACATGGGAGGGGCTGATTGTGGGGAGGGATGAGTCAACTAATTGGGGGAGAGGGTGAGGTGATAAGACAGTGAGGTAAGCAGGCTGGTGTATAAGGTAATATGAGGTGATTTTTAGCTATTCTTTGCATATGTATTTTTTGTAATTATTTACAATTCTTTGTGGTGTGCAATAGAAATTAATTATATTAAGACAAATATGATTTATATGATATGAGGCGTGCCATCCCAAAACCAGTGTACCATCGTTAATTGTCAAACCAAGTGATTAGCATAAGAAAGTGGCAGTATTGTATACTTTAGTACAGAGAAGCTGTAATACTTTACTCATAACTTGGTAAGTCGATTCCAGGAAATTACCTATCATTTTAAAACTTATAATGTCAAGAATATGAAAAAAAAAGAAAAGAAGTCAACTTTCCTGTTTTTGTTTTGGCTAACAAGCCCCATATTAGTAATACAATAAAATCACATCAAAATATATACGTGTTAACGCTGAAGAAGGACACAGGCGTGTCTGAATATTCGTTTGCAATAAATTTTATGTCTCTATTATGTCAAC
>NW_022742270.1:0-1191 GCF_011630105.1 Anneissia japonica | reverse complement strand
GGTTGGTTGGTTGGATGGTTGGTTGGTTGGTTGGTTGGTTGGTTGGTTGGTTGGTTGGTTGGTTGGTTGGTTGATTGATTGATTGATCGAATGATCGATCGATCGATTGTTTAGTGGTATGATATCACTGAAAATGCAAGTCAGACATTTTTAAATGCACAAAATAGTGTTCACGTCTACATCAAACATCAATTGAAATACTAGCGGCCTTTAATAATTAACTCTATAGACCTTTAATTTGATCAAACGTTGATTTGAAAATTAAAAGATTTGAATTGTGTTTTGTTTATATGGAGTATTTGATACGCCTACTTTGATTATAAAATTTATATTCAGCCAAATCCAGGTAAAAAACCCTAAAGGGAAAACATTGAGTGACATTTCAACTAATACAGCTAAGTCTAATACGGTAGATTCAGGAAACTTGGTATAAAATGTCGAATTTTTTACCTGGATTTGGCTGAATATAAATTTTATAATCAAAGTAGGCGTATCAAATACTCTATATAAACAAAACACAATTCAAATAACACGACTTCATGGTAAATGTATTATATTCTTTTTCGCATCCAACAGGAAGTAACTCGGCAATTAGAACGAGTAGAAGTATTTAAACCACTAACATACAACTCCAATCCTCAAAAAAGGTGCTCCTCAATAGGTATTGTTTAAAATCAGATTTGCAATTAATTTGTTATAATAATATTTGGTTAATTCACTTTTTCCTTTTTCCTATGCGCAGTACTTTGAATACGATATGAATCAGTATTTCCCAGCCGATTTTTAATGATTTTTTTTTTTTGGAAAATTAACAAATACGAAAATCAGAGGCGGGTCGAAAAATCATGAGGTAAAGCTAAACAAGTTTTTTTTTTTTTTCTTTTTTTTTTTTTTTTTTGATCTAATGACTCAGATAACGAAACTTAGTAAATTTAATAAAAGGAGGGTTGGCTCGAATGGAGGAATAAGGTTGATTAAGTTTGCGTCTTCACCACTCGCTGTCGTCACTGGATGCGTTTTATCGGGCTAATCGTCTTGTGTGTGGGGAGTGAGCGGTAGAGTTTCTCAGTATTGGCTATTTTTTGGTGAGGGAACTTGAAATCACGACTTCTTCCGTACGCATGTTAACCGCGATATGCTGTATATTAAGGACACGACCTGTGTAAATGCCATTCACCTTTAAATGTTTTA
>NW_022742269.1:0-1033 GCF_011630105.1 Anneissia japonica | reverse complement strand
CAAATAAAAAAAACCACAGAGTGTACGACAATTTTGATGTAAGACTTATTTTTTTAATTTTCGATAGCAAACAAGAAATATTTCTTTAACGAATACAAATATTTTCTTTAAAGATTATAACGACAAACGATGTATCTCCCCTACAACGGTACACCCCATACAATGTTTTTCAAAGTTTCTTTACAGTCCATGAAATAATACGCAAATTTCGGTTGCGCCTGACAGGCTTCTTTCAACTGGAGACAGACTCTGTAACAGCGTCTGACGTCTTCCAAACACAATGCTCCGAACAGCAAACTTCCGAGCTCGGCCAGGTCCTCGACGATGCGTTCAGGGTCTGTGTCGTAAGGTTGCAAGCATTTCAGCGGAGCTACCACGACGTAATCGGCGAGCGCGCAGTCGATCAAGTCCATCAGCTGTTCGTTGAACCAGAACATGCGATCCTCAGTCATCGATCGGATCGTCGGAGACCAACTGGTCCAGGTTTCCGGTCTGTGGCGCATTCCAACGGCGATGTTCAACAGAGCGTGCAACTCGTCTCCCGCTTTTCCAAAAACGAATTCGTATTCGGGAAACTCCACTCTCCCTTCCAGCAACAACCGAACGCATCTCGCCATGTCGAAGGTGGTGTGCGCCTGTCTCAGACCGTCCTCTATGACGTTCGCCAAACCCTTGGGGCTGTCGTGTTTGCTTTGCCTGTCCCATTTCCAATTCCGTTCTACCACGATGAATTCGAACAGCCAGGTGATCTTTTTACGTAAGTCCTCCTCGCTTATCTCTTTCCTCTGGGCGATTTTGCTCTTGAACAGCTCTTCGCACCAGCTTGCGTAATAGTTCCGGTTTGAAATCGTAGTCGAGACTTGATCGTACATTTGGTACTCCATACTTCTTCTTATTTTTTTTTTTGTATTTGTTTTCAACTATCACCAGTCGGAATATGGCGATGCTTTCTTTACGATTATCTTTTATACCATTGAGCCAAAGTACCCATTTCGTCATGGGGTTTGTCGGCGCACGCATTCGCATCCGCCAA
>NW_022742268.1:0-985 GCF_011630105.1 Anneissia japonica | reverse complement strand
ATTCACAAATAAAAAAAAAATTGATTTTTCCACATTCGCCACTACGTTATATAGGGGACGATATAACGGAAAACCGTTGTATCATATGAAACTGAATCTGGAGAAATTAACATGAAACATTCTTTATTGAATACCATAAAATTTATGAATTATTTACTGATCGTGCTTTAAGAATATACAATACCCACGCCATCCACACAATCTGTTTGTTCTTTAATAATTATTCAATGAAAGAAAACCAATCTAAATATCCCTCAGTATATTTTAATATCATTTAAATGCATCAAAAATATTTTTCAATTTCATGAGGATTCTTAAATAATTAAGTATATTGGAGAATCAGAGGAAACAATCTTTTTTGTAGAGGTACCAACCATTTTATAAATATAATATTTATGATAATATAGTTGTTGGTTACAAAGACGACTTTGGGTTATTGAGTTAGACTATTTTCATTGACAATTAATTACTTTCATGATGAAAGAAATGTTTCGTTCTTATTGCAAGGTATTGGAGTTTCGTATTGTATATCTTCAATTACATTTTATAGCACCACCAACCTGCTAAATGCACACTCTATAAACTGTAAACCTATGAGGTACAGTAATAGAAAGATGAATAGACCTACATTACAGTACAGTATATTAATATTAAAAAATGTGAGTACAATGAAATACACATACTAACAATTGCACGTAATGAACATACTTTAAAAACAAACAATTAAGATCACGCACCAGCAAAATACGTCTTCTATAATTTTAATTATCTTTTGAACTCGAACTAGATTTTGTCTTATTCAATACATCTTAAGTTCTATAGTATATTTAGTTTTCTATATTTTGTTCGAACACACCTGGAATTCGAATGAAGGTATTATACTAGCCTGGTTAGCGAGAGGTTGCAGGTTCGATTCCCACCACAAACTCTCTCTTCATACAACTGAAATGAAGGAACTTTTCGTTGATAAGCTATGCTTGATAGT
>NW_022742267.1:0-1036 GCF_011630105.1 Anneissia japonica | reverse complement strand
ACTCAGACATCGCGATTAATAGTCGTTGAAACATTGTATGCTTGTTGTATTGTAAGCCTAATACGGTAGTGCTCAAAATATTTAGTTCAAATATAGCAGGTACTAGAAAACAAATTTATATTATGGGCCGATTCCCAGTCGACCAGGGGGTCACCGGGATTAGATGCACGTGCAGGACGACAGCTGATATTAAGATTGTTCCAAGGATATTTCCCTAGAGTGGTGGCCGGATACCCTGGAAATTGGCAGCGATAATTTCCGTAAGATTATAATGGATGCTTCTACTATTCAGTTGATCCTTCAAGTCAAGTCACGTGAACAATGTACGGCTACTGAGCTACTGTATATTTAAGTTTTATAGATGTCTAAAGGCTTAGCGGTATAATAGGCCTATATAAAGCATACTTGCATGTTTAGATTCTTATAAAGAATGAAGAATTTAGAATGCACTATGATAAGGTATACCATTGGCCTCGAATATGATGTCGTATATGCTACTAATTGCTACCGCCATATCAAACAACCATTGTGTGTCGTAATTTGAATATGACATTAGTAAAACCCCATAGCTAATTTCCACCGTGACATTCATCTTTAACACAAATATATCACCCTGCAACACATACAATCCCAATTACCTAAGGTTTTATAGGCCTAATAAAGCGAGCACTGTTAGAACTGTATAGGTGTACTGCCATCTAAATTATATTGAACAAATTGAATTCTCATTCCAGTAAATTAGTAGTTTTCAAAGAAAATCAAAACGAGTGAAAAAAAAAATCATCTCCAATTTAATGGAAGTTTAAAAAATACGATTCCTATAGTCTTATTGTATATTATATTCTTAAATTCAGGAAAAATTAAGAATGTTTGTGGTCTTCTGAAGAATAATTAAAAGGAAATTAATAAAAAACCTTGCACTCGAACCATTAGTTCACTATAATAAAAACGAAGAAATGATAAATATTTTAGTTGTAGGCCTAACCATCATCTTGGACCTAAAAGCAATGCAAAGTCACGGAGCGTACACACCAGT
>NW_022742266.1:0-604 GCF_011630105.1 Anneissia japonica | reverse complement strand
GAAATATCACATCGACCCACATTACCTCCCCAACCTGTTAAGCAATAGCTCCATACTCCACAGATGTTAATAATATACGTCGTGTTTATTCTAATTTAGGTTCGGAAACTCTTAAAAAGATCATCGGTTTAATGACAATTGATTCTTGATTCTATACTAAGAATGTATATTTTACAAATTATCAATTTCACACCACTTACGGTATCGTTTTCACACATTACCTTTTCACGTAAAATATTGATCTCAAGCAAATTTATATGCATGTAGTTAAAAGGATTATCATCATGTCGGTTACATACTGAACAGCTCAATTATCGGTTACAAACAATAATAATTCCCAAAATAATTTTTACTTGTTCATGATATTGATTATATTATACATGGTACTAATGCTTTATATAAAATAAGTGTTGGTATCAAGCACAAATAAATGTAGTTTATTATAAACAAATTCAAGGGAAACAGGATTACAACAATAGAACAACTGAACGCAACATCTTTACTACAGGTAACATATTTACTCTTTTATTGTTTACTTTTGCTTAACAATAATATTGTTTATTTTTTTTTTTTTCTTTTAAAGGTGGTTGTTTAATAACAAAAT
>NW_022742265.1:531-1113 GCF_011630105.1 Anneissia japonica | reverse complement strand
AATTTATTAATAGATTATATTTGATAAAATTTATTCAATAATAACTAACCGTTTCGAACTTCATTACTATTATATCTTTTAAATATGTAAGAATAAATTAGTTCAGTACTGTTATTTACGTATGCAGTAAATCACATTTTTGTACTTCTCAGTACCTACAACACTACAGCCCACTACATCAGTGACAACTGAGGGTACGTTGTTAACTCTTTATTATGTTATATATAATAAATGTTATCAAAATTAGAAAAAAGTTACTAATTTCATTGTTTGATGCCTTTTTATGGTATGTTATAAATTAGGAACAGCTAAATATTCACATATGAAAGTAAATAATATTTGTATTATTCTAAGTACCTACAACAACAGCATTGCGAAAACATCTTTAACAAGTTAGGATACGCTCTAATTTCATTGTTTTATACCTGCACAATAGGTTAAAATAAATTAGCTACTGTTTAATCGAAACATTAGCGGTAATTCGCATGATTTTATACTTTTCAGTACCTACAACACTACCGCCGACAACGTCAGTAACAACTGAGGGTATGTAGTTAATGTTGTATATGCTATATGCTTAAT
>NW_022742265.1:0-452 GCF_011630105.1 Anneissia japonica | reverse complement strand
CTCTAGTCTAATATTTCCATATGCAGTAAATCCCATTGTTTACACTTCTCAGCACCTACAACACTATCGCCCACTACATCGGTGACAACTGAAGGTACGTTCTTAACTTATTACTATGTTATATATTATACAATTTATCAATAACAACTAAAAATTTCGATTTTCATTGATTTTTACCTTTGAGTTATGTCATAAGAAATTAGCTACTGTTTGAATTTTCTATGAGCAGTGAATCACATTTATTTATACCTTTCAGTACCTACGACTCTACCGCCGACAACGTCAGTGACAACTGAGGGTACGTTATTAACTGATAAATGTGCTTATATTATGCTAAAACTTATCAATAATAACTAAATGTTTTGAAATTCATTGTTATTTACTTTAAAATATATTACAAAAAATTAGTTACTGATTTTTAATTTACATTTATACCAAGTAATTTCTTTTAT
>NW_022742264.1:0-577 GCF_011630105.1 Anneissia japonica | reverse complement strand
TTTATTTCAACACACAAAATGGGTTGAATTTTACAATATGTAGAAAATACATACACATTTCTTTCCACCCCGACAAATTGTGATTTTTCTTCCCGAAAGGGGAGCTCTCTCCAAAGGGGGATCTGGGCCTCCCGTCCCCCCTGTGGCGCCCCTACCTAATCATCAAGCCCCAATTTACCTTTAACTGAAATTAAAGAATACGTCCTTATTGTATGACTCTAAGGTCACTTTCACATTTTTTTCCTTATTCCACCCACCCTTAATGAAACCCTTAATATGGGTACCTTATTTAGGGGACATCCCTATTAAGAGGACACCTTTTTTGTCCTGAAAGTGTTCCCCTATAATATGGTTCTACTGTGACTTTATATTGTCCATATATAAATGTGTTATATCTGGACTTCTATTGTCAATAGATGGGTGTGTTCTATATATTCACTTTCCTGCATTCGTTGGAGTTATGGCGTGGTGATTAAGAGGATGATGATGACACAGGCGTTTGATGGAAGGACTAACGACATCAAATAAGGTCACCATGAAAGGGGTCAGAGAAAGGGAGGGCAAAGATCTTTTTTGA
>NW_022742263.1:0-1084 GCF_011630105.1 Anneissia japonica | reverse complement strand
TAATTAATAGAGGTGTTCGACTTAGAGTTCGTAATGGTGTACCATGGTTGTAGGCCTACAAGTATGTCCTGGAATGTAATTAGTTGACCGTTTTTACAAAATTGGTTACTTATTTTGTTCACTCGGTCTCATCTTCCGTTCACTGGTTCTTCATTGTCTAAATATTAATGCCAATAGTAGTGGAGTTGAATAGCTTGGTGGTTAAGATGCTTGCCTTCCAATCCCAGGGTCCTGGGTTCAATTCTTGTCAGTGTTGCAGGATTTTTTCTCACGACCAGATGTGTAAAGCATCGTGTGTGTATGTTTGTCTTGTGTAAGGGATTGTCACCTACAAGTAGGACAGCGATATATTCGCTATTGACAATCCTTGGCACATGTACTGTGTTCCTAAATAAATAATAATAATAAAAAATAAAATAATATTTACGGTTTCGTCGACGTCAGTTTATCTCGCAAAATATGCTCATTCCGTCGCTGCATGGTTTCAGATGACAAGTGCTAAAGACCGAAGACTTTGCCTTCCGTCTCTACTAAAATAAGACAATTCACATGTGTTCTAGTGTTAAAAATAGAGACTTTTTTTTATCAAGTGAGTGAATTATTATATAAGTTAATACATTATAATTTTACTTGGTTAAAATTAAAATTTTGCTTTAATTGTACATTTTCTTTTTCTATTTCCGTCCATTTCTGTTCCCTTTTCTTTCTTGCATTTCTTTTCAAATCGATTTCGTACCTGTTTTTCTTTGATCTCTTTCTTTTCCAAACGAATTACAAAATGTCAGTTATCGTTAATAGCACGCGATTGTGGAGTTCATTTATTAAAGAAAATTATGACTGGAGCGATATAGGATGCGTTGATGGTTAGGTAATTTAAAGGCAAATAGCGTTAGAAATATGTTACCGTACTTCAGTCAAGATAATCTCTGCTAGTGATAAGTAAAGATTATACATGTAATTATTTTTTGAGAAAAGTGTATTGTCTTCATCGCGATTTGAGCCTTCTGATTACCGTTCGGATACTGAGGTCAAGTGGTAGGCCTGTCACGCCAAAATTGGTCCGGGCCAATAAATGTCCGGCGGA
>NW_022742262.1:0-1299 GCF_011630105.1 Anneissia japonica | reverse complement strand
GCCCCCCCCCCCCCACCGTCGCGGGCCTTTAGCCCCTCCGTCGGGCAGGTCCTGGCACCATCACCGATGTGAAATACCGTTGTTCGGTTTGGGGTTGCTGCAATCGATCAAGAAAAGGAACAAAAATGTATCGATTTCCTTAAATTCCAAAAAGGAGGAGGATTTGGGATTTTATTTAAACTTTGCATGGCGATCGAAAAATCTCGCTATCCACGTAATAAATTAAGGCATGTACCGCCCGCCCCACTTCGCGGTAATATCCACCTACTACTACTAGGCCTAGATTTCGGTACTTCTTCGGCCTAACACCATTGGTAGTACTTAAATTGGCCTATAATACTATAAACATAATTACAATGATAATAAAAAAGGAAGGACTTTCAAGCAGCAATGATTTCTAAAAGATGCAATGTTGCACATTGCTTTTAAATTATTCACTTTGACTTCATAATTTTCATAATGAGAAACTTTATACTATATCAGAGGTCAAGATGAGTAATGATGATAATGATCGCATTATTGTAAATGAACATGATGTTAGGTTACTTTTTAAAAAGATTAAATTATGCAAGTCTGCTGGTCCAGATGAAGTGTCCTCCTCTTTGTTAAGACATTTTGCGCTAACAAACTTTCCTATGTTTTTTTGCAAGTTATTTCAATGGTCTTTGGATCTTCATTCTGTTCCGTCTATCTGGAAATTCTCTTCCATTACTCCCATTCCTAAGAAATCTACTGCTTCGTCTCTAAACGATTTCCGACCAATTGCTCTCACTGCTCTTCCTATGAAATGCATAGAATCTATTGTAAAACATTACTTGTTTGTTAAATGTGGATCTCTTTTTGATCCACTTCAGTTTGTCTACACAAAGAAACATAGTGTAAATGATGCTTTAATAACTCTACTCCATAATATCAATACTCACCTTGAGAACACTCGATCCTGTGTTCGCTCTATATTCTTTGACTTCTCCCTACAACCTCATATACTCCTTAACAAACTTCAACGTATGCAAGTCATCCCGCACCTTGCGCTATGGATAACCGATTTTCTCTGTGTAGGCCTCAAGTAGTTAGGATGGTAATCTTAGGTCAGATATTTTACACACTAATACAGGGGCACCTCACGGTTGCGTACTATCCCCTATTGTGTTCTCGCTATACACCAATGAATTTCAAATTGAAGATAACTGTATCATGATTAAATATGCAGATGATACCTCCATATGAGGCCTAATACATCATGGAGACGAACTTGCCTATAGAGATTGTGGTAATAGATTTGAAACGTGGTGTAAGGAT
>NW_022742261.1:0-2292 GCF_011630105.1 Anneissia japonica | reverse complement strand
ACCATGTTGTGATTGAAAATATGTTGTACAAACATTTTTTGTGATATTAAGAATTTTGATTGTTTGAGTTACTACGAAATAGTAAGGAGGAGAGTATATAGAAAAGCTGAAAGTATGCTGATTGCATCATCTAAATAAATGACGTTATACGCTATGTCTGAACTCTGGCGACTAAAGGCCGCTAAAGTGTTACGTGGCAGCCCATAAACTCCAACCTACATGAATGAAGAAACTTAAAAAGAGAAATTGGATTATTTTGTTCACCTGTCATTTAAATTACTGTAGTATAACAATTTCTATATTGATATTTCACGTATCGTTATTTGCGAGGATACGTGTTGCTACTTCTGTTGTGGTTAGACTATGTCTTTTTGCCGCTTTGCAATCTTCGAGGAAAAAGGTTGTGGCATTAACCACGAAAATTACTTGAAACTTGAAATTTTGCAACCAGAAAGGAAATGTAGAGTAGTGGCATAAGTGAAAATATATTTGAATATAGCTAGGTATCCATACAATCTACACATTATCGCCAACAGCTTTCGGTGATGCTGATTAGTCGGTCAAATTGGGAAGTGGGGGGGGGGGAGGTCTTCCCGATTGCATTGGGGAATTTTAAGCTGTACAACAATTTCACGGAAAACACTGTAGCGACAGAGTGTAGCAATTTTAAGGAAACCAGACTTTATCTAGAATAATTGAATATTTACCAATTGGTTTTGAATGTCTTGTCAAATTTGTACGGCAGAAATTAAGTTTGGTATAACCTGGGACTTGGAGCTTTGCTCGCAGAGGTAGACAAACTCATTCAACAACTTTCATCATCCCACAGGTCACTTTGTGTCTCTGTAGGCTGACAGTAGGTGCTCTGTTGTCTGTCCGCAACGCAGAGGCTGTGTGCACCGGTACAACAGAATAACCCCAAGGGTCTTGAGCGTTGTGTTGTCTTAGGCAGGTTCTTTGAGCCAGTTTATTTCAAATTTATTATTTCTATGAAGGACTATAGCGGTTAACTTCACTAACATGCAAGTAACACAAGATGTAGTATCACTTTCATTATTGTTTATAGATGTACTGTATTTATAAAGACTATATATATTCATTGTTGTTCTAGATAATAGTAAGTATTGTATTTACCACAATTCAAATTTCCTTATACTTACATTTATATCCATCAGCTACAGTTTTAACTACAAACATATGATATAACTTTTCTTATTAAATAAACCTTTGCTTTTTATTTAATTTTGTGATCAATATTTTTAAACTTTCAGAACAGTTGCTGAGGTGATGCATGTGGTAAAGTTTAGCAAGGAACAAAAATATCTGCGAAGCTAATATAAGTGTGAACTTATCTGTAACTGTACAATCTCTTCTAGAAGGTGAGGTTCTACTATTCTTATATTTTTTTTAAAAACGTCAATCCTTTATGTTAATAACTTTTGTGTTAAAGTTATAAAGTAAACGTCTGTTGATTCGTAGTTTTTTTTTGTGTTCATTATATTATTGTGTGCGCTGAACCGTGGAGATCTCTAGGTCCCCGGTTCAATTCCCATCGCTGCCTCTCCTTGTGTTTTAGCTAGAGGGCTGAAATACAAGTTACTAGCAAACCGTCTTTCGGATGAGACGAGAAGAGGGGATTGTCTCCCGGTGTACTGCCCAATCACCACCAGAAGTACCCCACTGGAAATAAGTCTTCTTCTAGACTTTCGTGGGCTATCCTTGGTGTTTACACCTCCAATCCAAATTAATAATAATTTAACTAACTTTTAAACCTGCAAGGTACTAGAAGATGCGAAAATTCAGAATGCAAAGTTAAATCCCTATTTCAATGAAAACTCAACAGTGCTTTTTAGTTTATAACTCAGCGAACTAATTTACAAGCATGGGATGTGTGTCCATATTTCCCCTCCCCCTCCACCTCCTTCCCCCTGCCCTACCACCAGCCTACATAGTGAATTTACCTCAGGAGGAACAACTTGGGCTGGTGAACAGAGGTGAGGGAGGTACAAGAGAAGTAAATTAGAAAGTGAAAAAATGAAAATAATCAAATTAATACCCTACAAAGAATAAATGGAATGGACACTGATTGATGTTGAGTCATATTATAGTTATTAGATGGATAGATATTGCAAATGACATACTTCAATCCAATTCACCTGTTTGTAGTTTACCTATGTTAGCAGGTGTTTCATTTTCTCTTGGTAGCAGAAGACAAAACTGTTTCATCAAAGTGCCTTTGTTTGAATCATTCATTCTTTATTTAGTAAAACATGTAAACAATTACAGTAAAAA
>NW_022742260.1:0-985 GCF_011630105.1 Anneissia japonica | reverse complement strand
CGGAAAATATCATGTCGGCCGTTTTTATGTGTGATAACAGAACCTAAATAGAGGTAAGGCTAGGCTTAGCCTAGCAGCGTTGGGTAGGCTAATGTTTTGGGCGCCTATGATATTTCTTCTCACGACCTATCGCAAAATCAAACATGAAAAATTCATCCGCATTTATTTTTTGTGTGGAACACAAAAAAATCAAATTTCAGTCTTTTTTTACATTTTTTCATTCTTATATCTTTATAACATTATACAAAAATTTGATTTTTCTTAACAACTGAAATTTTGCCGGGAATGGGGCTTTAATTCTGACGAAACGTGAAAACATTACCAAGTATATTTCCTTGCTAGCCTAGGCCCTGGCCTATACTAGCTCGATTACAAAATAAATAATAAAATCGTTCGCAAATAATAGGCCTCATAGGCTACGACCCTACCCTACCTAGCAACAACACTAGACCTAGGCCTAGCCCGAAAAAGTACACCGGCCCTGCCGCCAGGCAGTATCATGAGCATCTGGCCTTGAAGGAAAAAAATCGGTTACCCTTTCTCGGCGCTTTATCTTAGGCTATATCTGGCGTGTCGCATGTCCTCGATCCCAGAGAAATGAAAAATGTCGAGCGCCCAAACTTTTGTGATGACGTCGTGACAAAGTAAATAAACTCCGGAGCACGCAATTGGTCAAATAGCCTAGGCAACAAACCTCTCATAAATATTCATTTTGAAGTCTTGCTGGTTATGTCATTCAGCTGGCTGCAGCTTTGTTTTGATTTCTACGATCGGACTACGATCGATAGCGACAAATAAACAGTGCCAAAAATGCTACCATTTTGTAATAAATTGCACTTTTGGAAACGGGGGATCGTTTTCTGGCTAAGGGGGTTCGCTGAAAAAGGAGGTTCGCCCGAACCCCTAAAAACCCCCCTGGTTACGGGCCTGCGGGGGAACTGATGGGGGACAAAGATTTTGAGTGCAGGATGGAAAATGAAGTATG
>NW_022742259.1:0-552 GCF_011630105.1 Anneissia japonica | reverse complement strand
TATTATATTATTATATAATATTATTTATTATTATTAATTATAATTATATATATATATTTGCATTCACACCTGGGCTGTGTATATATATTGCCTTGGTTTGGCTCTGTAATCATTAGTGGTCGTGGGACTATTTTGGGCCCTACCTAAGCTGGTCGAACGTTTCGTTTGGGTCTGTACCCTAGCGGCACTGATGAGGCCTGGAAGGCCGAAACGGATCCGTCTGCAGATATTGGGATTCCTTCCAGTGGATGCTTAGTTTATTTTGTCATTCTGATCGGATTTTCTCTACTGTTCCGTTTTAATTTTAATTTTAAATTGTTTTGCATTATATGGCCGTTTGCTGTTTTATGGGTTTTTCCCATTTGCCTTTCAAAATTTTTTGACTGTTTACTTACGTTTACATTTTAGGTGTTGCTTATCTCTACCGATTTTCCCACAGCATTGTGGTTTTTCAGTATTTTGCCTTTTAATCTAATATAGTATATATTATATGTATAATATATTATATATATTGTAATGTTTGTGTACAGCTCTTATTATTTATAAGGTGGA
>NW_022742258.1:0-1010 GCF_011630105.1 Anneissia japonica | reverse complement strand
ATTTTAGGCCAAAATAGAACTAGTACTTTAATTATACCCAAAAAGTATTCCATCAAATCTGGTTTAAGTATTTAATCATTTGTAGCATTTCAGTTCAGTATATTTTACTGTCATTGTAAAAAGCATTTTACATAGAAATGCAATTGCCAGGGTCCGGTAGCATATACAGTCCATGCACTGTTGACTGCTCCAATTGCAGATGGAATTCATCAAGTGGTTGTCACGGTTATGGATCTGTTGGCTTTGTCACATTCACTGAAATCATCTTCACCGGCCGATATTCTAAAGTACATCATGTTCACTCAGCGAGTTAATATACATTACCTTGAATTACTTCTCTGCGTCATACCTGGGGATATAGTTCTTGGCATAATCTGGATTTCGGAAAGTGGTTATTACATGGGGCAATGCTTGAATGATGGCAAAGTGGATGATACTTACTATAACTAATATTGCATAATTACCAAAGAGTTGCATTTATGATTGATTTTGAAGGTCTGTATTTCAAAAAGGATCACCGAGTGTCCAAGAATCATTATTTTACATCTGAAGGAAGGTAGATGTTGCACAAGCTGCCCTCATTAAATAAAATTAAAATAAATTATAAAATACACAGTGATTTAAAGTATTAGAACTAATTTCCTACGGCTTTTGATTTGTAAAATCGACTAAAAATGTACTCACCAAAATTTTGTAGTCACTAAATAATGGGACAGTTACAGACATAATCTGTACGTGATAAAATCCTTGCTAGGCCTAATTGCAACCACTAATAAATTAGTAGGCAACAAGTGTTACATACTAGGTTTCTAGAGCCTACCTCACTGTCCTACGCTAACGTCAATCGCACTGTCCTGGGCTACTTACTACACTTGTTGAAGTGCATCCTCTCTTTAACTTCCACCCATCCATATCGTAAATTTCCTTTAATTAAATCTACGTTAAATCCACTCAACTGACCTGCAAAGTGGTATTAATGTTGAGTCCATGTTTTCCAATGTGACTCGATG
>NW_022742257.1:0-1086 GCF_011630105.1 Anneissia japonica | reverse complement strand
TTTTGCTACCATTAAAATGAGAGAAAATAAAAAACCTAAAAATACGTAACGTCACATTACATTATTACATTACAACAACGTGAATGTTGTGTGATTCTGGCTTTGACACGAATGTTCGTGGATCGTTATCAACATCGTTTATGGGATCTCACCTGTCTAGCACTCAACCTAAAACAAATAAATTCTTGCTATCAATAGGTACGTTCACATAAGCTATCGTGATAAACTTATCATGATCTATTCATCATGATAACTTTAGCATGTTAGAGAAAACCATTCATATAGAAACCATCATCATGATCTATTTATGCTAATGCATGCAGTGTTGCATGAAAACTACCAGAAGCACAACCAATGAGGTTGGGACCTGTTTAATAAACTGAAGGCTGATTGGTTGAATTGAATCTCATGAATTAATTTATCACGTTAACCAAGGTTAATCATGATGAATCAACATGCTCCACTAGATCACAATAAGGTGATTAAGCTGAGCACGTTATTTGATTCTGGTTGGTTCACATAAAATGACTGGCTTGATCATGATCCACTAGATCACGTTAAATTCTGAATGTGAACCTAGCTATTAAGATGAGAGAAAAAAGGAGAACTAAAATATCTAATGTCACATTAAATTACAAAAACATCAATGTTATGTGATGCTTGGCTTTGACACGAAAGTTCGCGGATCGTTTATTAACATCGTTATGGAATCCTACCTGTCTAGCACTGTCAACCTCCGCGCCTGCTCCAAGTAACTCTTGTATAATGTCAGCGTGACCTAGTTGCGCGGCGATCCATAGAGCAGTTGCTTTATCCTAGAGAATATACAATTTATCAATGTATTATTTTCATAATCAAGCCATAATATGAACAATAATTACATAATCAAGCCATAAATTTATACAACATTTAATAATTAGGCCTACATACTGTACAGTAATCAAGCCATATACAACATTAATTACATTAGCAAGGCAATAACAATAATTACAAACACAAGTCATAAATACGACAAGAATTACTTATCAGTAAATCGTGTTTACAATATTAAACCTGATAGTAACATAGACCTAAAGATTATCGACA
>NW_022742256.1:0-1332 GCF_011630105.1 Anneissia japonica | reverse complement strand
GATACAAAAATGATAAGCAACAGCTAAAAACTAAACGTAAGAGAACCAGAGCTTTCGGACAAAGTCCTTCCTCAGTGGCGAGTGAGTGAGGGTTGAAAAAGCCAGATAGTATAAAGTGAGAATTTCATGCAAGCATGATTTAGACTAGGTGGGATTAGAATAAACAGCCTAAACAAGTAAACAGGAAGGCCAAAACTAAACTTTAGAGGCATGCCTCAATAAATAAGCCAAATGATTTATCCAGAATAATTTGCAATGCCATAGGTTTAATTTAGTGTACCGGGAGAACTTTCCTAATATTGAGTCTAAATGGTGTGGTTGTTTTAAGTAAAAGTTCCCAGTGATTTTTATTCTTTGCGAATTTTTTCGCTCCAATTGGCATTTTGGTCAATTGCAATCTTTCTGAGATTTGAAATTGAATGACCAGCTAAATTGAAATGTTCGGCTACTGGTTGATCAAGCTTAGATGTTCTGATAGCTGATCTATGTTGTGTCATTCTCATACGGAGAGTGTTTTTTAGTTTCTCCGACATATTGTTTACCACAAATATTACAATATATGAGATAAATGACATTTTTGGTGAGGCAATTAATTGATTGCCTTATCCGAAATATGTGGTTTGTTTGCTTGCTCTTGAATGGTTGTGAAGAATCAAGCAAGGAGCATATTTTGCATGATGAACCACACAGATGAATAACCACATTATGGCTCAAGAGTTAATTTGCCTCTTGAATTTAGATCGTACTAATATATCACGAAGGTTAGGTGGTCTGTAATATAATATAATATATATATATATATATATAAGTTTGAAATATATATATATATATAACTTCTAAGCTGTTATATATATATATATATATATATATATATATCTACGAGCATTATGTGAATTAATATATCAACATTATGCAAATTTATACCCACATATATAAATTGAAACCCACATTATTATGTATTATAGTTTATCATAGTTTATGTACCCGTATAATTATGAAATTGTTATGTAATCATCCATGCAAATGGTCTGAAGTGCTACTATGGTGTTTTAGGTCTTTATCATCCGAATACCCAAAGTATTAGGAGGACTATATACAGGTACCTTATTTTAATCGTTTTTAACATGTATATAATATCTTTACATGTATTGAATAATAGGTCTACCCTCTATAAATGGATAATCGTGTATTTTATTCTATATTTATTGCTACGTTTAAGGGTGCAGGCGGATTTTAAGGTCGGTATAGGTATTCGGCCAGTACCGTATTGTCAAAATTTTCATTTTGGTTGATCGGTAGTAGCTATGTGAGTGGGCCTATGGCCTTCCTGAG
>NW_022742255.1:0-1199 GCF_011630105.1 Anneissia japonica | reverse complement strand
TGGAGTACTGGAGGACAATCCCTGGGCTTGGTGTAGGCCTATACAGAAGTGGTATACAGTAGGCCTAGGAGAGGCTTCACTATTACCAAAACATTTATGAATGAGAGCTCAGCTCAGGTACGTGTGTGATGAGATGTTGCAAGGAAATGTGTAGCGCGCTCAGCAGTACTAGTATACGGTTTTTAAAGATAATATTTTATACTCAAATTTTTCAATTCAGTCGGAATATTTATTTATTTTTATGAAAACATAGTGTACTGACAACCAATTAATCACGAAACGTCTCTTCATCAGATATGTACTTTTTTGCACATTAACACAAACGTTGGAATGTAAACGGTTGTTGAAATAAAAGCTATAATTATACACACATCATGGACTAGGCCTACAACACCAGCAAGATTGATCGCCTTGTCATTGTCATCGTTATTATATATAAAATATCACCCTCAATGTATTTTAAAGTAATACTGTATCACATTTTTTGTGTGATGAATTGTTGCAAGTTGATGTGTAGCGCCCTCTATCAGCTGTACTGATAATAGTTTTTTGAAGATAATTGTTTTAAATTTATTTGAAATTAATTTAGCATATTCATCTATGTTCATGTAACATGGTTTACTGACAACCACAACCACAAAAGATAATACTGTATCACATTTTTTGTGTGATGTGTTGTTGCAAGTTGATGTGTAGTGCCCTCTACCAGCTGTACTGATAACCGTTTTTTAAAGCTTTTTTGGGGATTTTTTTTGCAATTAATTTAGCATATTCATTTAACATGGTTTACTGACAACCACATAACCACAAGACGTCACTTCGTCAGATACGTAATTTATTGCACATTAACATAAACGTTGGAATGTAACGGTTGTTAAAAAATAAAAGCTATAATTATTATACACATAGTCTGGATTAGGCCTACAACACCAGTTGGATTGATCGGCTTGTAAATGTCATCATTATTATAAATATAGCCCTGCTCAATGTATTTTAACGTAATACTGCATCACATTTTTTTGTGTGATGTGTTGTTGCAGGGTGATGTTTAGCGCCCTCTACCAGCTGATTAAAGTTTTTTTAAAGATATTTTTTTCATACTCAACAATTCGATCAGTGTATTTATTTATTTTCATGAGACGCAAAAGAGTGTTCGTATTCCCAAAGTAACCAAAATTACCTCTCTATATTAGATATCG
>NW_022742254.1:0-652 GCF_011630105.1 Anneissia japonica | reverse complement strand
TCTGTAAGAAATCTTTCGTTCGTTCGAAAACAATAATTAAGATCAATATGCACACCGATTCACAAGCCTTGCGAAGGTATTTGTAAAACACAGCATCAAGGTGCTTAATGACGAAGAATTGCCTCGTATTTGCGAAAAGGTTTAACTTTCACTGAGTGCTTTTAAGGAAAGTTGTGTTGATAATTAAATCAGTTCTTCCTAATTAGGGTAATTTTCATCAGCTTTGGATTTTTGATTTACAATACATTTATTATGAATGTTTCACATTATCAATTATGTTGTATAAACATTTAAATTTGGTGTCAAATTTAATTTTAATTCATGATTATTATTTATCCCTTATACAGACAATTGTACAAATGACATATCAGACAGGAAAAATAAGAAAAAGTAATATATTCCTATGGTCAACTAACTCTAACTGATGTGCCTCCCATACATCTGGAATACACTGTGAATGAATACATATCTAAATTTATTTCAAATATTTGAAAGGGTACATATACCCCATAAGGCGCATGTTCAATATAAGAAATAGAAAAAAAAAAAGTCACCTTATTAAAAATGTATCAATTGGAGTGATCTAAACTAGAAAACCCCAAAATTCAATGAAAACATTAAATTGCTTATTTTACAGTTGTCATTTAAGTTA
>NW_022742253.1:0-722 GCF_011630105.1 Anneissia japonica | reverse complement strand
ATGAACTAAAATTTAAGTTACGGGTTTACATACATGTTACAAACATCTTTAAAAAATTGAGATGAAATCTTGAATAAATTCTCTACCTTTTACACTTCTTATAGTTTTGTAGTTAATCTATTCATGTACAATATTTACTGGAAAGGATGATGGGTGCAATTATTCTTATATGAAATATGCAGCCTTTATTTTCACTTCTTAATAGCTCAAGCTTATGAACAAATTAACTTGTTACATCATTGGTTATATTCAAGTCCATCCATCATAGTTGATGGAACAACCAGCTTAAGCAGTTAACATGTGGATGTTATTATATGCAGTATCCTTTGGAGACCTTCTTCTAGTCACTGGGACTGAGAGTTTATCTGGAGACAAACTCCCTTCTTTGTTTTTCATTATGTTTTGGTGCAGGTCCTTTAATGTAAATAGTAAGATCACAGAAGACCTTTTACCTAATACTGTGTGCAATTAGCAATCACATCTAGAATTTGCTATAGTAAATGAACTGAAGAAGGGATGAATCTAGGTTTATATTACATTGTATTAATCATTGATGAATAGATTGCCCTCTAGTAATTTATTACTCATTGGCAGTGAACCATGGGTCAGCAGGCATGCCCCCAATAACATATTTTTAGACCTACGGTAGTGTGTCAATTTTGCTGATGGCTATTAAAATCTGTGACTAAAATAAAATCAATAGACCAAAATATTTTAATTTT
>NW_022742252.1:0-835 GCF_011630105.1 Anneissia japonica | reverse complement strand
AACCGGATTGAGGAAAAGATATCCTCCTTACTGATAATTTAAAACAAAAAGTGAAGGGGCCAAAGAATTGTAAAGAAAAAAAAATTCAAAGAATTTTGGAAAATAAAGTCAGAAAAAAAAAACAAACAATCTTGCCTGTTTTTCGTGTCTTACTTTTTGTAACCCTTGATGAACCAGAAATCCTCCTCCTTGCAGTCGTCCACCCATTCGGCGTACACGTTGTCACCCAAACACTTGACGATTACCAAGGCGGCAGGGCGGGCTGACAGTGAGAAAGTGTTTGCCAAAAACAGCGCTCCCAGCTGAGCCTGGATTTTGGCTTTATCCAGCAGACAGGGTCGAAATGCGGTTCTATTTTTGCGAGGAGCGGACTCGCGCTCCTGCATGATCTGCGGCATGGTCATGGATGTGAATTTGAATTCCACGACAACCGGCCGACACGTCGAACGTTCCTTCGTGATGAGATCGACGACCGCGACGCTGGCGTCGGGACCATCCTCCTTCGCGTTTGTCAAGGGGTGTTGGGCGGACACGAAAGTCAGGTCCAAATCTTCGAGCATCCGATTCACATCGGGATCTTTCATCGCGGACACTGCGACGTCCATCGCCCGACCGACCTTGAGAGCTTTCTCGCTGGTAAGAGCCGCCGAACCTACTATTCTCGCTCTTCTGATTTTCCACGCTTTGTTGTAGTACAGAAACGCATCTATCTGCTTCTTGACGGCCGTCAAGTTCTTGCCGTAAGCTTTGTAACTTCGACCTACACCCCACGTCATGGGAACCAGCCGATGTCGGAACATGACTTTATTTTTGCCTTTCTTTCTTTTCTAACATA
>NW_022742251.1:0-540 GCF_011630105.1 Anneissia japonica | reverse complement strand
GTTCTCGGCAGCGCCTAGGCTATGTAGTTTGGTTGCCCTTCCTATCCTGAAAGAGTGTGTGTTGTAACGCCTGTGGTCTAGATTGGCATAACGTGCGCACAATCTTAGTGTTTCAGACAGATGTGCCCTGTTTACTGGTGTACCAGTTGGAAATACAAACTATTGACCTTCCACTTTGGGGCGAATTTATTTTACGATTTTTCCGTATAGGTGTAGTGCTTTCACAGGGCACAGGCAGCTTCCACGATTTTCCTTAAGTACATATTTTGGATGTGGACCTTTGCTATGTTTGAACGTGCGGAAAGTGATGAGTACTTTATACTTATGAAGTACTATGTTGTTGGACGTTAGCGCATGTTCAAGAGTTTTCGTAGCAACAATTTCGCTGGCTCGTAGGCAGGCAAAATAGCATGTTAGAAATAGAGCTTTATAGAGAGTGAAATCCTAACGCGAAATTTTTGCGAATTGGAGGTTATTTATTCGTTTAGTGAAAATCTGTGTAGTGATTGGTAGCCGAGTGAAAGTGGCAGACTGCTGTAG
>NW_022742250.1:0-686 GCF_011630105.1 Anneissia japonica | reverse complement strand
TTTAGTAATTTTATGAAGGCCATTCTACGAGAAACGTATATGAATTCACCAACTTTCAAACCGCCCTACTTCGCTTCTAAACAACTTATTTACCCACACAAAATTCAGGCTCTAAAGCATGTTCCGAAAGTATTTGTAGTGCATCGTACTCTGGTACAATGCTTACGTAAATGTATACCGAAATGAATGAAATAGCCTTGAATTAATTTAAAGAATACTAAACTGTTTCATGACCTGTTGGAAAAGATTTGGAAAGCCCTCTGGCCGTGAAGCGGACCAATGATGTAGATTGCGGTTGAGTACATGTTAAGAAACTTGTTGTGGTTATTGAAACTTTTAAAAAAATATTGACGCCAACAGAATCATCTGCACTGTTTTCAGCGATGTGAAACTAAAACGTATTGATGAAGTATATTTACACAACGACATACATGATTTGAAAGGCGTTGTGTAAATATACTTCATCAATAATACGTATACTGATGAAGTATGTTTACACAACGTCATTCAAATCATGTACAAAATAGTTAAACAGCTTTAAAGAACCAAACAATAACGTGAGTGTGTGTCGATAATAAAATTGCTTTTGAAATATATCTTCAAAAGTAATTTTCTAGAGCACAGCACCATGGTACGAACTATCTTTAGTACTAAATGAAGAAAATAACCTTGAAGTAATTGAAAAG
>NW_022742249.1:261-818 GCF_011630105.1 Anneissia japonica | reverse complement strand
ACTAACAGGTACTTGGTGTGGTACTAGGTTTATTGCATTTATGGCTTAGGGGCCGTGGTTTACCTTCCTCCGTTTAGTCGTGCTGGATCAGGGGTAGTAAACTCAGCGGTCGTGGGTTCGATTCCCACACGGGGCAATTTTTTTTTTTTTGTTATTTATTTTTTTTAAGGTCGTGGGTTCGATTCCCACGCGAGCCAGGTTTAAAAAAATTTTTTTTTAAAGGCAGTTTAGTTGATGGTGGATAATGATAGCAAACCTGTAGGTTGTGGGTTCGATTCCCACACGAACCCATTTTTTTTTAGGGTGAAGGTGGATAATAAATAGCAAACCTGGTGGTTGTGTGTTTAATTCCCACACAAACCAATTTTTTTACAATTTTTTTAAGGCAGTTTAGTTGATGGTGGGTAATAAACAGCAAACCTTTACAGCAAAACATTAAAAAGGCAAATTATCGCCATGCTTAAAATATTGGAACCACGCTTCAAAAAATATTAATGCAAATGCAATGACATGTATAGGCATAGCCTGGGTGCAGTAGGAAATTAGCGGGAAAAAAG
>NW_022742249.1:0-209 GCF_011630105.1 Anneissia japonica | reverse complement strand
AAAAATCCCCATTCTTAGAGCTTGGGCAATTTTTTTATAGCACTTTAAAATTTTGACATAAAATATCCTATTTTGGGCTAATTAAGATGGTGGTAGGGGAAATAAATGTATGTTTTTAGTCACTTTTTTCATATGCTATGTATATCAAATGCAACAAAAACTTGGCTAAATAGTTACTCCTCACTCTCGTTAAAAAATTTAATCAGAAT
>NW_022742248.1:0-535 GCF_011630105.1 Anneissia japonica | reverse complement strand
GTGACCGAAACTGCTAGGAGGACTTCGACCGCGTTCATCTCTCGTTGCTCTGCCAGCACGCTTTCTGTAACTCCGTACTTGTCGGGGGAAAGGAAATGTATCGATGACGTGTTCGTGTTCGTGGATGACGTTTTCCTTGCACTTCCTGCTTCCTGCAATTCGATGCCGTACGTGCAAGCCAATCACCGTTTTCCAATACCGATGACGTAAGCGCTGAAAATAGATGACGACTTCGTGTTTTTGTTCGCATAACAGTCTGATATTCTCGCATTTGCTTTTGCGGAACCATTAACAGTTAAAATATTCACATTCATTATGAAGTTGTCGATCAAGGATTTGGTACCTGGTATCGATTACGTGAATCTTCGAATTGAAGCGGTCAGCGATAAATGCGACGAGTTCAGGAAAAAAGTATTGGACCACCGCATCGACGAGATTAAGCCTTCCGTGAAGTGCTTGTTAACCGAATCTGAAGAACTCCACAGGCAAATGCTAACGCTGAAAAAGATTTTTTGCCACAAACCGGACACGGAAG
>NW_022742247.1:0-586 GCF_011630105.1 Anneissia japonica | reverse complement strand
GCCTCTTCGCCAACGTACGCTATCGTCTTCGTGTCCAGGATGCGCCACGCGGTCCTGTTTCCGGAAGCGCGTCTGACGAGCGCGTGACATCCCATGGACACCGCGTTCGAAAAGGACACGTTGCACCGGACGCCCCGTCGTTCGTCGAGAACCACCGCCTTCGACGGCCATCTCATGTCGAGCGGGACGTCGTCATCGGAGGTCGGAGCTTCCACAGCGTACACAGCCTCAACGGGCGCCTTCCTGCCCAACAAGCCCATCGGAGCGTCCTCGGACGAAACGTATCGCGTGTACAGGACCGGCGGAAGATCCGCGGGGTTCAAGTATTGCCGAGGAAGATCGAGGGCCGGTCGTCTGACGTCTCTCGACGGACCGCGATATTCGGTCCGGGACATCTTGCAGACGTTGGAAAGTCAAAGACGAGGCGGAGTCACGTCAGACGACGTAAACGGTGTTTTCTCGGGACGCTGCGCAGTTATCGTTCGAGTATCATCGAAAAACATTAAAAAAAAGACAGACTTAACAAATTGAAAGTCAAACACACCGGTTTATGTTTATTTTTTGTTCAAGTTTTATTTATTTATTC
>NW_022742246.1:0-565 GCF_011630105.1 Anneissia japonica | reverse complement strand
CTGTAATAAGGCATGAATGGCGCCCTCTTGCTAAATTGGAAACTTTTGACCCTTGACCGCTCGCGATTTTTTTTTCCGTACGAAACATTTGCATGAAACTTCACTCGGGCCATCTCGGATTGACTCGACTAAGTTCGATACGAGGAACAAGAGCAGACACTTCGCAATGTCGTGACGCTCGAGTTTTTACTATTATAGCTCTTTCTATGTTTACTACGGTAGGCCTATGATGTCTTAGGGATTTATGGGATGTACGTGTGTAACTAACTGTGGCCTTCTTGGATGTTTATTAAATGTTAGAGTAATATCTACAGCAACAACAGCTAGTACCCCCTTTTATAAAGTGTTGATAGGTACAGTAATACCAGAGGCTAGAGAGAAAGAGGATAAACTATGGGCCTAACTACAGGCTAAGTTAAGTCCTACCTAGTATAGGCCTAGGGTCCTAGGCTGACACCAACAGTCACCCTTTACATACAGACGTTGATTGAAATTTTGAAAAAAAAAAATGGAAAAAATTAAAGCATGAAATAAAAAATAGAGTGCATAAGAGAAATGTTATTAA
>NW_022742245.1:0-1114 GCF_011630105.1 Anneissia japonica | reverse complement strand
TATTATTAATGGCATATCAAAAATCCTCTCTAGAACAAAAAATCATTTTGCTAGTTCTCTTTTAATTTTCACCAGCATATGTTTTGTAGTAAAAATATAAATATGGATGACCCAAAAAGTAACTGGCAAATTGTAGCGTACTGACCATGGGGTATCTTGTCAGATGTCCAGTACTTTAAATGAATTACTCTTTTTGAGTTCAGGTTTATACAAGTTGATTCAAATCAATCTGCTTGAGAAAGCAGATGAAAGATTGGCACTAAAATCTTCAACTCCAATTGCAAAATAACCTTTTTGTTTCCATTGCACTTTACTCACAAATGATTCCAGTCTCATCATTTTAAAATTTATATTTTCATTTCAACATTCTTATTGATTTACTGAACCAAGGCCAAGTACTGGTCAAGTACAAATGGAGTAAATGAAGCAGCAACATAAAGATGCAATTCTAAATTGGCTGTGTTCAAATTATTGATTTGAAACAAATAATCTCATTAGATATACAATTATTATCTAATAAAAAAAAAAGGTAGGACTCAAATGAGCCACACTGAAATCCTGTATTTATTCCATATCCTTAAATTTATGAATTTAGATATTACTTTCAATTTTTTCTTTTGAATTAAACCAGAAATATGTTAAGAACCCCTATCAAGGAGACACATTTGGGACCAAAAAAGTGTCCCCTTAATACTGATGTTCCCTGAATAGGGGCTGGCCATAGTGTTAAAATATACTTTCCCTCGTTTTATGTCCTGAAAAGTGTCTCCTTAAAAGCAGTGTCACCTTAATTGTGGTGTTACGAAAGGAGGAGTTCTACTGTAGTCAAATTGATCTATAAAAAAAAAGAAATGAATGTTTAACTTTTTATTTGTTAATTGAGTTTTGGTCTCTTGCAGATTTCATTTTGCTGTCATTGGCTGTGTCCAGTTGACAAATACTTTGTTATACTTGTAAAGTTGTTTTTTTCTTGTTGAGTATACAGAGACACCATTTATGTACTATAGTTTACTTTTTTCCCCTCAGCTATAATTCCATGCAACAAGCATATAGAGCACTACAGATCAGCTTCAGTTCCCTCCATAGACATAACCCCACAACAACAAAAAGAAAT
>NW_022742244.1:0-630 GCF_011630105.1 Anneissia japonica | reverse complement strand
AATGTCCTCGAAATGGCGGTTCCATGTATTACAATTATAAGGGATTCCATTCCATTATATTAATGACATTAGTTGACGCAGACTCGAGGTTTCTTTATGTAGACATTGGCGCCAATGGCCGGTGTTCAGATGGCGGAGTTTTCCAAGACTGTACTTTGCGTGATGCATTGGAGAAGGGCAAATTGGGGCTACCAGAGCCAGCACCGCTACCAAACGATGATCAGCCTGTGCCGTACAGCATAGTAGCCGATGACGCATTCCCAATGCGTTCCTGGCTGATGAAGCCGTACCCACATCGACAGATGACTAGGCAACAGCGAATATTTAATTATAGATTGTCCCGTGCTCGCCGGGTTGTAGAGAACGCCTTTGGCATTTTGGCACACAGGTAAAAATGTAATTACTGTATTTTTAAAATACAATATAGGCAATGATAGGCCTATATTTAATAAGGCCTATTAGTCAGCTATAGAATTATAATAACCCAGTAACACAATGCATTTGTATATTTTAAAAATCTATGACATTTCATTTATTTACCAGTTGTCCTGGGGCGGATGTAGGAGGGAAGGGGTGCAGACGGTACAATCACAGCCTCTATATTGTATTAAGAAAAATAATGGTTGTGTT
>NW_022742243.1:0-724 GCF_011630105.1 Anneissia japonica | reverse complement strand
TAAGCCTAACAATTTGAATGTATGACATCTTAACTAATATAAGCCTAACGATCAGAATCTATGACATCTTAACTAATATAAGCCTAACAATCGGAATCTAAACATCTTAGTGTATATACACATAAGCCTAACAATCTGAATCTATGACATCTTAACTAATATAAGCCTAGCAATCTGAATCTATGACATCTTAACTAAAGCCTAACAATCAGAATCTATGACGTCTTAACATACGCCTAACAATCGGAATCTATGACATCTTAACTAATATAAGCCTAACAATCGGAATCTAAACATCTTAGTGTATATACACATAAGCCTAACGATCTGAATCTATGACATCTTAAATAATATAAGCCTAACAATCTGAATCTATGACATCTTAACTAATATAAGCCTAACGATCAGAATCTATGACATCTTAACTAATATAAGCCTAACAATCGGAATCTAAACATCTTAGTGTATATACACATAAGCCTAACAATTTGAATGTATGACATCTTAACTAATATAAGCCTAACGATCAGAATCTATGACGTCTTAACTAATATAAGCCTAACAATTTGAGTGTATGACATCTTAACTAAAGCCTAACAATCAGAATCTATGACGTCTTAATAAGCCTATATAACAATCTGAATCTATGACATCTTAACTAATATAAGCCTAATAATCGGTATCAATACATCTTATACACATAAGCCTAACAATCAGAATCTAC
>NW_022742242.1:0-1080 GCF_011630105.1 Anneissia japonica | reverse complement strand
TCACCATCAGAATTACCAATAACATCATCAATATCATAATCACCAGCGTAGGTCATTCGGGAGGTTATTCCACTCATAATTTAGGCCTACAAATCCACACACACCCCACCGCTTCCCCGACACAAACACGAAATAAATCACCCAAAAGTCACAATGTTATTAACAAAGCAGTATCAATGTATTATGGTTTTGGAAATACGTAGGCTCTATTACTTGAAGCTACAAAATATAAATATATAAATAAAATAGCCTCCCCAGTAGTCCATTCATTCTGTAACCCGCTAACGTTTCGTGTTCATTCATTTAACGTTTTACACATAGTGTACCATTTCGGGCCATCTGTGGATCCGCCCCTGGGTGAGGTTTGATGAACGTTAACAGTGAATAAAAAATACTGAAGATACCAGATTGTCTTCTTGATTAATCCTCCTAATTTGCCGACATTTTCTTCCTAAAAAGCATATACGTCATCCTCACAGAGCGTTTGGGCTGGTGGTTCAACAGCTTCATGATTGCCGAATATAATGGGTTGTTTTCTATAAATACTTCACTGTGTGAATAATGAACAAGCTCAAATCCAGCCATGATCGCTATTCCTAGGAGAAATGATACATTGTCTCCACCATCTTTATTATCCGCGTAAAACATATACGCACCCGGTGACGCATGTCTTAAGAGTGATCTCATTCCTTCGAACGCACCTTGTTGTTTACGGACTGCGGATATAAATTTCACCAAAGTTATCAGACGTGCCTGTTTAACAGCATACCTGTGACAGACATTGGGTGTGTTGTTTCCAACATCATACTTAAAGAAATTTACACGTGGAGGTTGATTCATCTGTGAGCTTATTTTTTCCCACATGTTACTCCACTCAGGAAACTGATCAAGAACATAACCTCGTATGTGACAGAGCGAACTTAGACCCATATTCCTCAACATCATCTGAAGACCTACGATATCTGATCCAGGACCACCGCCAATAGAACATACGTTGAGGCTTAAGTTTTCAGCAATAGAATTCACCAGTAAATTGATGATATGGGGCCTTATTTCAGGAGACCTTGATGGAGATAGCCC
>NW_022742241.1:0-640 GCF_011630105.1 Anneissia japonica | reverse complement strand
CCCAACCCTAAACCTAACCCCAACCCTAACCCTAACACTAACCCTAACCCTAACTCTAACCCTAATCCTAACTCTAACCCTAACCCTATCAAAAAAAAATTACATTTTTAACTCAACTTTTTAACATTGTCACTTTTTGCACAAAAGTGCTTATCTCGCCGAGTTGAGCACTTAGTGCAAATTTTTGACTTTCCGCCATATTTCGAGTACTTTTCCGAAAAACTTCAAACTTTCAATGGAATAGTGTTTGTTTCAGCCTATCTCACTTTGCCTAACCCTAACCCCAACCTTAACCCTAACCATAATCCCAACCCTAACCCTATCTCTAACTCTAACCCTAACTCTAACCCTAACACTAACCCTAACCCTAACCCTAACCTAACAAAAAAAAAATTACATTTTTGTCTGAACTTTCTAACATTGTCACTTTTTGCACAAAAGAGCTTTCTCGCCAAGTTGAGCACTTAGTGCAAATTTTTGATTTTCCGCCATATTTCGAGTACTTTTCCGAAAAACTTCAAACTTTCAATGGAATAGTGTTTGTTTCAGCCTATCTCACTTTGCCTAACCCTAAGCCTAACCCAAACCCTAACCCTAACCCCAACCCTAACCATAACCCTAACCCTAACTCTAACCCTAA
>NW_022742240.1:0-1044 GCF_011630105.1 Anneissia japonica | reverse complement strand
ATGGTGTGATGTCATCATGACCATATTTAGGCATGTCACTTGTTTTTGTCAAATCAAATTTGATAGTCTGGAAAGGGCTTTAAACTCTGTCCACTCTATCCAATTTTATGACACAAAAATGTGTTATGCCCATATTTGGCTGTAATATGACATCATCATACCCAAATAAGGGCACATCATGCCCAAATAAGGGCACATCACACAAATATTTGTCACATAGAATTTCATAGTCTTGACAGAGCTTTAACCTCTGAAGTTTTATTTATGAAATACATCGTGGATAAAATTCTAGTACAATTAAATAGGTATGGTACTGGGTTAGTAGTACAGTAAAACAGCATTAAACTTGAATTTTCTATGGTCTGATCATTGTAAATTTGGTTTGTTTTTAAATCAGCAATTTATATTTCTCTTTATTTCTAAGGTTTCCCCCCAGATTCTTTATTCATATGAATAAATGCTTGCTTTGAATATACTGTACGCAAACTTGAAAAAAAATTCCTCTAGAGCATCACTTGGATTACAAGTCTCCCTGAAATAAGCACTCCCCAAAAGGACTGTAAACAAGTCTAATGGAAGCAACATAATTCTCAACACATCCCATTAATGTTACGTAGAATTACCTGTTATCCAACCTGGTTGGGGTCAGTAAGTCTTTATAGTCACACACAAGGGAACTACAACACATAATTACCATCACAATAACACATCCCTTTCTGCAGTGAAATTAGGGGTGTTTATATTAAGTGTATACATATTCATTTTACACCCAAGAAAATATACAAATCCCCTGAATAAACCCCTCCCTCAAATAATCTCGCTCAAAAGCCCTTCACAATAATAAAGACCCCGGGGCATTTATTCAATACGGTATTTTAATTAGTAATTGTTTTTTTTTTTTTCTTGCTTCACCAGACACTGCAGTTTCTTTGAAGAATTTGATGGCATCACTTTGATGCGCTTAAAGAATCTTCGAAGGGAAGCACCAGAGTTTTTTTACAATGTTCTGCGCAATGAGTTGGGTTTTGTCAAGATTGTGGACCT